>NC_079412.1:20735620-20753120 GCF_026213295.1 Gadus chalcogrammus
TTCCATTCTCTGCCAGAATGGAAATGTATTTTAGTTCTGCACTTAACAGAACTAAAATACAAAATGGATATGAGTCTATGAAAACCACCATTTACATTTAAACAGGACCAATGAAAAGATTTTGTTTGTGGACAGGAATAACAGTGGCTGTGTGTGTGAGTGAGAGACAGGCAAAGCAGTGGTTCAGTGACAGGAGAGAGAGAGAGAGAGAGAGAGAGAGGAGAGAGAGAGAGAGAGAGAGAGAGAGAGAGAGAGAGAGAGAGAGAGAGAGAGAGAGAGAGAGAGAGAGAGGGGGGGGGGTGTTTAGGTGTGCAAGTGGTTAAGTTCTCCATCTTCAAATGTCCATTTTCCCTGTTGCCTTCACCATTTCATGTGAGTAAAACTGTGTGTGTGTGTGTGTGTGTGTGAGACAGAAAGCATTTGTAAACACAAAGTCCTACTGTTGTCGTCTTCTCAAAAGTCTTCATATCAGAGAAAAGTGGTGAGCAGCAGTATAGAACCCCAACAGCAGAGCCTGTCGCAACTTCAGCAGCGGCTGCTGTGGCAGCAGCAGGTGTAAAAAATGAAGTCAATTTCGGCAGTGTATCTGCAATTCTTTTCTTCTCAGCTTTTTGTTTTCGTTTAGCACAACCATTATCATAATTCCGCCGCTTCATTTTCACCGAGTCGCATCCCTCTGCTTTGGTTTGAAGTACGTTATTTCGCGCTGCGCGTGTTACTACGTAATCATATTCTGGACTAGTCCAATGCACAATGGAGGGGGGCATGTGTGCTGGAAAATTATTATTTAGGCATTAGTTCGGCGTTATGTTGATATTTTTGATATTTTTTTCTACTAGAAATGTTTTTTTTTTTTTTACTTTACATAAGTAATGGCTGGGCGGGTCAGATTTTGGGGCCCCTAATAAAGACAGATTTGGTTGGGGCCCTAGGCACTTGCCTAGGTTTGCCTAATGGAAGATCCGCTTCTGGGAAGGATTTAAACACTGGAATAACCTTGCAATGCATCTAATCAACCATGAAAGGTCTGAAGAGCACAGGAAAAATACTGATAGCTGGAAGCAGCTATCAGTAGGTTTCCAGTAGGTCACAGCATATAGCTGCTGTGACCTACTGGAAACCCTCAGGTAAATGATGACATAAGGTTAACAGTCTGTGTAATGTGTCAACATAACTAATCTTATTGTTTTGTATGTTATTCTCAATTTGTAAATAGATAATTAACATTTGAATGAAAGAAGGATAGTGACTTTTGTTCATCCCTTGTATTGAGTATCTAATTATGCGACATAAGGTACAATAGACCGGTAGATGCAGGGGCCCCTAAATTACTGTTCGCCTGGAGCCCCCAAAGGGCTAAGTTCGCCACTGTGTGTGTGTGTGTGTGTGTGTGTGTGTGTGTGTGTGTGTGTGTGTGTGTGTGTGTGTGTGTGTGTGTGTGTGTGTGTGTGTGTGTGTGTGTGTGTGTGTGTGTGTGTGCGTGCGCGTGTGTGTGTTTGTGTGTATGTGTGTGTTGTTTAGAGCAGCGGTCTGTTATTAAAACAGCACAGCTGTCTATTATTAATAAACGGCAGTATGACGCGATTGACCAATCAGAAACGTGTATCGATCGAAGACGCGTTAATACCTACCACCGGCTCCCCCTTTTACCTGAGCCAGCCCCTTGGCGGGCTGCCCTATAAGTTCTTCATCAGCAACTGTGTGAGACGGATTTGCTTTTTTGTTATCCGTCAGATGCGACGGGATAACCAACCGTTACCGGAAGTTTACAAGAGGCGAACACGCGCTGCCACGCGCCTCGAGGCGCCAGGACCGCGATGCAAAGCGTCACGCACACGCGGCAGTGCGTGTGGCTGCTGGATTCAAAGAACAGCAGCGAGCCCCGCGACCAAGATGAGGAGCACCACCTGGACGCGGCGGCGTGCCTTTTCCTCGCCATCGTGCCCTACGAGGGTGCCGCGCGACTGCTCGCCGCCCTGTGCTCCTGCCTCGTGCTGCTGTCACTCCTCGTGAACGGCGTCACGCTATTAGGCCTCGAGCGCTCCCGCGAGCTGGCGTGGCAGCCGCGCTTTAACCTGCTGAAGAACCTGATCCTCAGCGACCTCATCCAGACCGCTCTGCTGGGCCCCCCCCTCATCTACTCACTGATGCACAGGCGCACCATGGGCTTCAACCTGTGGTGCCACCTGCAGTACTTCTTGGGCACCACGACCATCTCGTGCAGCCTGCTCACCATCACGGGCATGGCGCTCGAGCGCTATCTGTACGTGTGCCAGGCGATCCGCTACCTGTCGATCCTGACGCTGCTGCGCCTGCGCCTGGCGCTCTCCATGATCTGGGTGGTGTCCGTGGGGCTGGGGATCACGAGCGTGGTGCTGCTGGGGCTGGGCCACGAGCGCGAGGATGCGACCCGCGGCGTCACCTCGGGTCTCGTGTGCGAGCCGGACACAATGGAGAGGCAGATGGGTTTCCCACGCGCCTCTGCCGTGTTCCGGAAGGTAGTGTGCGCGCTGCTGCTGCTTATCTGTATCCTCGCGCACGGCTTCGCGTATTTGCGCATGTACCGGGACGCGCTCAACGCGGTGGTGCCCTTCAAAGCGGTGAACACGCGCGCGCGCAAGACGGTGCTGTTCTACTGCTGCATGCTACTGTTCCAGCTGCTGCCCGTGCTGCTCAAGGCCACGTCGGACGTGCTGTGGGAGTTCGAGGGCACCGGTGCCGCCATGCTGGAAAGAAACCCGCACGCGCCCTCCCTGTCCGCGGCGGTGCTGCACATGTCACTGGTGGCCATGACGCTCGTGCCGCCCTGCATCAACCCGCTCGTGTACGGCATGCGCAACAAGGAGGTGCGGCAGCTGCTGGCCCGGGCCACGTGCTGCTGCTGCATGAGCAACGGTCCGGGACCGTTAGCAGCCGATGACAGGCGGGCTCGCGCGAGGAGGAACGGAGGGAGGTCGCTGCTTGTGGGGCAGGGGGGGCTCGCGGTGGGGCATCTCGTGCAGAACCTCCCGAACGAGGACCTTGTGGGGAGGGGGGCGGCGGCGGGAGGTCAAGAGCGCGAGGCACTCTGAACGTTCCGTGTGAGTTGGCACTGGAGGCATTTTGCGCGTACTGAAAGGTCGTAGTCATCATCCTCATCATCATCATCATCATCATCATCCTCATCATCATCATCCTCATCCTCATCATCATCATCATCATCATACTAAGTTTACAGTTCAGCGTCACACACGAATACAGGAATTGTTTTTATTTGTCAAAAAGAGGAAACGAACGAAACGGGGAGTAATGTTTTCAGAATTAATCAACGGTCCTGACTCCTTCCCAAGGGGGAGACGATGCAAATATAGGCGTGTAAATAAGGAACGTGTTTACATGGGTTTAGATTCTTCAGGTTGTGTTAATCAGGCTTTTACTTTGATGCTGACAAGGACGAAGATGTGACTACACTGAATGCAGTCCAGGTCATGTAATAAATATAAATAGAGAATAGCTATAGATTATAGATATAGACAAAGCCATCCTGACTTATGAGTGCCGACCAAAACTGCCTATTTTTTTCCGGATAAAATTAGCATTTTTTTTTCAATAACTGATAACTTTAATTAAATGGACCTTTAACTCAACAATTGACACCAAAAGCAGAAGAGGAGCGGCAGTTGATGGAGAATATCGGCTCCAGAGTTCTCTGTGGGGTTCAGATCCAAGATGGCTGCCTGGGCCACGCCTTTACCTTCAATCTATTACCTACAGTGTTTTTAATAAAGGACACACTCAATGTTTTCTGAAAATCAGGGATGGAAAAGGCTGCTGTGTTATCATCTATGAATAGGCCCATATATACTATGAAAAATATATGGTATAGGCCTATATATATTTTACAATGTTAATGAGCTTTCAGAGATGCCAAGGACATAATGAGCAATTATGTAATTCTGATCGCACTGATCTGAATGTGTGTGCTGTATGACATTATTTTAATGTACAAACATAATATGTTCTTAAAAAGTGATTGCTATTTAAATAATAAATGTCTTTTTGTATGCAGTTATTTTTTCAGTTAATTAAAGAATTTGCGCACACACACACACAGTTTATGAAGCCTATTGAAAAACAATAGGATTGTCTGATCATTTTCACGTGAATAAAAACATAGATTGCTTATAGCTCTGTTTTTTTCTTCCAGGTTTCCATGGGTACAGACACCCTTGAAGGCATGCACACACACACACACACTCACACACACACAAACGCACACTCCCCCACCTCTCTCTTAATTAGTTCCCACATGTTTATTAATATAATTGTTTACCAGATGATGAACCCATGAAACCCCGGGTATGAGGAACAGAGGTCCAGCCCTTGACATCCTGTTCTAGAGCCTGCAGGGAGTCAAGAGCACTCATACTGCTGGAGAAGCTGCAGAACTAAAGCAGGTTCTCACTGAGCTGTGAGAATCTAAAGACTTCCAGCTCCAGCATGTCAGACAGGTTGTGTACACAAACACACAAACACATCCGCATTGTTCATCTCTTTACCTTTACCATTCTGTTTAATGACCATCAATTATCATGCCTCTGGATATCATTCGAAATGGATGGGCTGCTGTGATGCCTTGATTCACCCTGAGGGATGAGTAAACGTACCTATAGATCTGTCTACACGACACACACACACACACACACACACACACACACACACACACACACACACGTACACATATTAAAACTCACACGTACACATATTCACACACACACACACACACACACATATTCACACACACACACACGTACACATTCACACACACGTACACATCTTCACATACACACGTACACATATCCCCCCATACACGCAAACACATGCACGCACACTCACATGGTCGCACACACACAAACACGTACGCACACATATTCACACACACACTTATAAGGAGAAGTAGAAGGAGCAAAGAAAAAAATAGCATTAGAGAGAAGTTATAAAAAAACGAACAAAATCAACGAGAGGCATTGTTCCCTGAAATAGGGAACAACATTTACTTATGTATTTATGTGCGGTCATCATTTATAGGCTTACACATTTATACAGACTGGGCTGACATGGAAATAATCGACACGGCTGTCTGTTATGTTGATCTTCTTTTCCTGCAGCTGCTATACACTGTGCTCTCTGTCCAGATGTTCTGTTGGTTCCAGCTGATCGACACTGTACTCTCTGGCCAGATGTTCTGTTTCGTTCCAGCTAATCTACACTGTGCTCACTGTCCATATATTTGGTTGGCTACTGTAGCTGCTGTACACTGTACTCTCCTTCCAGATGTGGTGTTGGTTTCTACAGCTAATCTACATTGTGCTCTACAGTTTGTTTGAAGCTTCTCCAATTGTGATCACAGGCATTGTAAATAATTCCAAAAAGTGTATTTGTATCGGTTTTAATACCATACTTTCATTGTCCCTCGATGAGGCAAAGCTGCTAGTATTCCAGACGACTTTAAAATAAAGTTTATTAAGGGTGGGAGAGGAGCCTGTTGTTCTGATTTAATGTGTGATGTGTGTGAAGGGAAGGGAACTAACAGAAGAAGGGGACCACTGTGTTGTCTTTGAAATGTGGGTGAAAAAGGGAAGGAAGCTGACAAAATACAGAAGTACATAACAGCCCCACACACACCACCACATGGCTTTGTCTCCTTTATGGCAAAGATTGAAGTTGCAGTCTGAGGGAACTGAGCCTCAGCCAGATACTTGCCGAGTGAGCTCGTTAAGCCAAACAGGTTTCTGACACACAGGAGACGGTATCTCTTTACACCCCACTTCAGTGTTTCAAACGTTCCAGATCCAACAAGATACAGGTGAGATATCACTTGTTCTCTCTCTGTTTATTTTGATTTAATTTATCATCGTTTAATTTAGCAGACGGTTTATCCAAGACTTACAGGTGAGGCTGAATCTTACACATTCTTCAGAACAACCTCACCCACTGTATAGCAGCTGATTCACAAACCAGTAGCTACTATTTAATAACTATCTATTTAAATGATTATTATTGAAGTATTATTCAATGAACATTTTACATTGCATCAAGCACCGGTGAGTCCCTCTAATAGCTGTCGCTTTGTTTGTGATGACGACCAAGAGAAAAGCCCAGCTTTACTTTCAACAAGACATCAGGACATCCTACCACACTAACACCAAACAAAGCCTGCAATGGAGGCAACTGGCCAGCGAAGAGCCATTTTGGAGCGAACCTAGCCAGCCTTGATCCAGTTGTTCTGGGATAACAGGTTGGGATAACATGTACCACCCCGTCGGGAGTAAAACACGCCCTGAAACCAATTGGCATTGCTTTAAAACACTAAGCACAAGGAAATCTCAAACCAGAGGTCGGCTAATAGATTTCGAACTGGCGTGTCTGTCGATACCTGAGGGCACCTTAACCCCTAAACCTCCTGTTACGGTTAGCGGTGCAGGCAGGCAGGTAGGACCCAGATGCAGACGGTTTAGGGAGAACATTACTTTATTTCTGCCAAAAGGCTAAGGCAAGGAGCAAGGAGCAAGGAGCAAAGAGCAAGGAGCAAGGAGCAAGGAGCAAGGAGCAAGGAACAAGGAGCAAGGGAAGACAGGTGACAACAGAGAACACGCAGGACGAACTAACCACAATGACAGCACGAGGAACAAAGGAAAGACAAGGGCTTTAGTAACAAACACAAGACACGCAACGAGGAACAGCTGAGACACATTAGGGGAGGGAGCAGTAATCAACACAGGAGGGAAACACACCAAAACACGACACAGACCACAGACACCTTCTGCTCATTAACTCATCGGGAGTGGGTCTGGATGAAGGCGTCAGCTAAATGACTAAATTGTGAACCATGACTAGCGACAGTTTAACTAATGTATACTTATGCCAACACAGGGTCGATGGATGGCAGCATGCTCCAGATGCATCCCTCATGCCCAGGGGGGGTGAAGGGTGAAGCACAGGGGTGGAACCCCAGATGTTCTGACCACACTCTGGTGTTCCTGTGTGAGTTCCGACCGTCGCCAGGCACCCCTCCTGCCGCCGACCTCGACCACACCGCAGGGACTCAGTCCGGTCCAGTGTTTGGGCGGTCCGGCCCGGAGTTTGTGGAAGTTACAGTCCCTGCCCAGTGTAGCATTCAGCAGCTGAGGTTCAGACTCTGTTTGAAGGTAGGGAACGGAAGGGTGTTCTGGGAAGGGGGAACAACTCGTTGATATGGGTCGTGGGCTGGAGGTGGCGGTGATCGGAGAGGTGGTGATCAGTGTTGGGAAGGTTACTTTTAAAATGTATCCAGTTACAGAATACAGAATACATGCTCAAAAATGTAACATGTAACGTGTTCCGTTTCATCACTCAATCTGAGTATTGTATTCTGAATACTTTGATTACTTAAGATAAGTGTAGGAATGCGGCATCAAATCCTGCTTACTAAACAGGCCTTTTCTGGTGTGTTCTTCTTCGGTGTTAGGCCCAAGTCTCCCTGAAAGTTAACTATTTTATATTAGTGGAGCAGATTAGTAAAAAATATCGTTCACTTTGGTATGCAAGCATGACATTTAGCACAGATACTCTCTAAGGGCCACTATTTTGGCTTAATTATTAATTAAATTATAGTTTTATTACTTTTTTTTCATTTGCTGAGGTGGAACAAAGACTATAAGTATGTGTGTGTGAATATGTTCATGAGAAAGATATTTGCTATTACATCTAAAAAAGAGGAGCTAAGTGCATAGGTGTTGCCCAGTGACGGACTGGGATTAAAAAACGGCCCTGGCATTTTCACCCACCAGCGGCCCACATGGGGACGCGCACGCACGTGCGTGCCCGCAACACACAGATATAACTTCACATGCACGGAAATAACACACACTTTTGTAGCCCCATTGGTGATGAACGCTCTAACTTGAATATGCATAAAGACTGACTGTCCTCACTGTTCCTCACTGTCCTCCTGTCTTACTCCCTGCCCCTGGTCTGTTTATTCAGTGTCTTGAACATTAGTGCTAGCGCTGGTGCTACTAGCTGAAGCTGCACTTGGCGGCTTAAAAAACAAATCGGTCAGTTTCGCACATTTTTCAGCCAACAGTCATTTCCTTGATTTCGCTCTCTTTTTCTCCGCTCCTCCCTTCTGTCGCTTAATTCCTCGATTCATAGTTCATATTCATAGTAACCTCAGCAGACTCTGGTATCTTCCAACTTTCAACTTCCAACAACCCCCTATACGCAGACGCGGTCTGATTCGGTTTTGAAATTCCCAGAAGTCATTGCTTCATATACATTTCGTAAACCAATAATAAAATTAAAAATACAGGCTGATTTGTTGTATTGCAATTTCAAACAATGCACTTTATAAACAACTGTTTGAATAAGGCCAAAATAATGTAGACCGATGTAAATATTAAGGGCAACCATGACTGTAGTATATAGACACTCATATCTGGTATAAATATTCGTTTCCTATCATATATCATGAATAGGGATTTAGAGACAAATGGCTAATTTCAAGCTTTTAACACTATATGCTTGATAGTGGGCCAAGAGATAATGTGGGGCCGCGTTGCGACGAAGCGACCGCGCAAACCCGACAAGCATGCCGCCCCGTGATTGGCCGGCCCAAACGGCCGACGAGAGGCCGCGGCCCCTCTGGCATCTGCCCGAATGCCAGACCGTCCAGTCCGTCAGGGTTTTAAAAACTGATTCTTATTAATTTTTTTGGAATGAAAGGGAGGACAGGGGACAGAGTTGCCTGCTGAAGCGATGTCTGAGATGCAGAGACTTACCAGTGTTTGTCTCGTACGGTGTGGAATGAGAGCTCGTGAAGGCACTATTGCGTAAGTACGCCTGCGTGCTTGCGCAATAGCGTACTGCCCCAGATTGCAGTATCGCTGTCAAATCTGTCCCTGGGAAAAGTAACCCTAACCCTAATGCGCCGAATTGAAAAAGGAAACCGCTATGATGAAATAGAGGTCATTTTTCCACATTAATTGATAAAACAACAGGTGATGGGAAGGGGGATGATTTTGATCATTTTAATTCCAAAGGGGGATGCCATCCCCCCTCAACTCGAGTGCTGACTGTAACAAAATACAGTTAGCTATAATTTGTGTTCTGAATACGTAACGCCGGTAGGCCTACATGTATTCCTTTACTCCCCAACACTGGTGGTGATGTGGGAGGGGGTTTTAATGGAGGTGGTGGGATGGTGTAAGTTGGGGTAGAGGTTGAGGTGGAGTTTATAATGATGATGGTGGTGATTCAGATGATTATGAAACAGAAGATGTAATGGGGAGGGGTTGGAGATTTGACGGTGATGTGGTGCTAGTGGGGTGGAGGCAGTGGGGAAGTGGTGATGATGGCGTTGGGGTGTAGATGACAATGGGCATGAAGTAGTTGATGATGATGTATGCACATCATGTTCATACATCAACCAACATATACATCATACGCACCTCATGACAGAGGTTAAGGGGCCGAATACGTCATCAAGGGGGATGACGGTTTCGGATGGTAATGATGTACGCATGTGGTGATATTGATGATATTATAGAAGGTTAGCTGTGAGGGGGGGGGGGGGGCTGTGATGCTACCTACTAATTTCCTTGGATTAATTTCTGTCTGCAGGCGCAAGAGCAGAGCTGTCACCCTAACCTCCTGGGCCTCCTGGACCCCGAGCAGTACCTCCTGCTGTACGCCCGTGGGCAGGAGTGGTACGAGATGTACGACGACTGCCAGGTTCTCCGGACCCTGGACGTCCCATGGAGCCGCCACGCAGACGGGCGCCTGGCGGCGACGATCGCGGTGACGCCCGTGGCGGCGGCCGACGATGGCGAACGGCAGCGGCAGCAGGCCCTCCTGGCCACCCTGATTGGCCACGACCTGGACCGGGAGGCGACCAATCGGCTCGGAGAGCTCATGGTCACCCGGAGGAAGCTGGCGTCTCCACGGCGACAAGAGCTGAAGTTGCGCGACGACGTGGTTTATGCCACAGAGCCCTGGACCACGACCGCCCCGCTGCCAAGAGACCTGCAGCCCCACGGGGACAGGAGCCTGAAGATCACACTGCACTACCTGCAGAAGCTCAGCTTCAGCATGGACGTGAATCCCTCCATCACACCCCAGCTTCTCCTGGAGCTTTGTAACAAGGTGACGGCCGACCAGGGCTTGGAGTGCTGGCCCTCAGACAGCCTGGTTCTAAAGGTGACCGGCCGGGAGGAGTTCTTATCAGGAGACTTCCGACTCCTGGATTTCCTTTGGGTCAGGAAGTGCCTGAAGAGCAGCCAAGACCTGCACCTGTCGGTCCTCTCCGTGGCCCAGCTCCCACTGGAGGCTGTGCGGCTGACTGACTGGCCCCTGGTGGACAGCTTCACGGGCCATTCCAGCTCCCACGACGACCTCCGCCTGGAGGGAAAGGACTTGGACGACATATTCATGATCTCCTTGTGGGACTGCGACAGGAAGTTCAGGTTCAAACTCACTGGCATTGACATCCCAAAGCTTCCGGCTAAAGCCCCTCCGTCCGTCTGCGTAGAGGCCTCCATCATTTACGGCAACAAGGTCCTCCTGTCCGTTGCCTCGACGACGAAGTCCTTTGCAGACGAAGTGCTGTGGAACGAGTGGTTGGAGTTCAGTGTCCTGCTCAGTGATCTGCCTCGCGGTGCTAAACTGGGGCTGACCGTGAATGCCTGTAGTAACGAAACCGCCTCAGAAAAACCGGAGAAGGGCAAGGGCGGGACGCTGTTCTTCGTCAACCTCCTCCTCATCGACCACAGGTCTTTCACCTCTCTCTGTGATAACTATACTGATACGAAATCCGCTCCTCATTAACTGCATTGTAAAGGAGGAAGCAGACGTGTGTTCTTCTACAAGTAGTATTAAGGCACAACCTGAAAGTCACGAATCAACATCTCAGTCGGTTATTTCCTCCTTGTAGGCCTAGCTTATGTCGGTTATTGGTGCAGGGAGTTAAGTCCCAACTTCCCCGTGTGAACTATATTTTTATTTGTAATCGTCGATTTGTAGCTCGTCGTAGTTTGACTGTTGCGCTTTTTGTCAGGATTCCAATGTGATCTCTGCTCCCAGGTCACTCCTGAGCCAGGGACCGTACACCCTCCACATGTGGCCCTACCTCGGCCAGGAGGGGGAGGTGGTCACCTACCAGGCGGACCGCCTCTCCTCCGCCACCAACCCGGACGTCACCCACTCCATGGCCATCAGCCTGCTGCTGGACCGCTACAGCTTCCCCGTGGTGCTCCCCAACGGTGCCGCATCCCCTGAGTCTCGCTGGCCCCCGGCTGAAGCCAGACCAGCCCCGGCGTCCCCTCTGTGTGGGACAGTATCCCCTGTATTCAGGCCTGGGTCTGCTGGTCTGGAGAGCGTCCAGACCTCTGAAGAAAGCACTCCCTCTGGATCTCCGGTGTCTTTGGAATCCAGAACAGGAGAACCAACGATTTCCGGGGACTTTCCGGACAATTTCCTTCCTCGGCTGCCGGTCTCTCCCGAGACCCCGCCAGTCGCGGAAGAGATTAATAGGACGTCCTATCTCCATAGGTCTACCGCCTCTCTTTCCTCTTTCTGTCCATCCTCGACCTCTGACGCTGCCTCACGCATAACTACTACGACTGCTCCTGGTTGTACTATTTATACTGCTCCAGTTTCTACTAGTTCTACTGCTCCAGTTTCTACTAGTTCTACTACTCCTGGTTCTACTAGTTCCCCTGCTTCTTCCCAACACTCGGTCAGAACTCCTCAGAGCCCCACGGCGGATTTGCCAGGTGTCGCCGCTAACGCCCCGACTGCTTCGATTGGTTCAGACAAAGCCCACCTCAAGAGGTTCGGGAAGGAGCAGAGTGTTCACTATACGGCCAACCTGCCGACCTTCCTGCGCAGCGTCGATTGGCTGAAGAGGAACGCGGTGGAGGATGTCCATTGGCTGCTGGAGCACTTGGAACCCGAGGAGCTGGACCTATCGGTGGCTCTGGAGCTGCTGAGTTTTGACTCCATCGACGAGAGCGTGAGACGGCTCGTTGTGCAGAGGTTGGAGAGCCTGTCCAACGATGAAGTACTCATGTATCTGCTGCAGCTAGTGCAAGTATGTATTTAACTACCAAGGGGTGGAAGGACCGTCTAGTGGGGGGAGGCTGCCACAATGTCCACAGTCAACCTATAGGCATCTTGGAGCAAGATGAGTTGAGCTTTGCCTGCTAGTATCCTCTATCTGCTCAGAATAAACAGTAGTCATAATGTCATGTTACACTTAATAACTGAAAGATCACCAGTACTTCTTGAGATAACTATAAAGAGGTTTTATTTGTGTCAAAGGGCCGCTTATTTTACCATCAGGTATGATCTTGATAAGAGTGTCCACCCAGATCAATGAATCTGCCTAGGTGTTGATGCAGTCCCCTAGCTAGGCGGGTAGGCTGATCCATCGTCTGATCCGTTTTGCAGTGGTTTGTGACGGCTAATAAACATCACACATGGTGGTATAACAACAGCCCTTTATTAGCTCTTAACGTAAGGTTCTCCTACAGACCCTGAAGGTGGAACCGTACCACGACAGTTTCCTGGCCTGCTTCCTTCTCCAGAGAGCCCTCCGGGTGAGTACTGGAGGTTCTAGTACCGCATTGCTGTACCTGTACTAACAGGTTCATGACACTTCATGAGTCCCGAACAGAACGGTTTTCGATTGGGATCACTGGTCGCTGAAGAGCATTGCCTCCTTTCCCTCACCACAGAGCAAGAGGATCGGACACTTCTTCTTCTGGTACATGCGCAGCGAGGTGGCTGCCTGCCCCTACTTCCGCCAGCGGATGGCGCTGGTGCTGGAAGCCTACCTGCTGGGCTGTGGACAGGCCATGCTGGACGGCTTCTCCCTGCAGGTGCAGGCAGCCCAGGCCCTGCAGCAGGTGGCCCTGCAGGTCAAGGAGATGTTCCCTGACAAGACGGACCTGCCCCCCACCGGTAGGCCGGCACTCGCCCGTGTTGAACTATGGACCAGACCACGCATGTTATCATCCGTGTTGTTGATCCTCTTCATCCGGTCCGTGTTCAGCTGCTTTGCAGGTCCAGGGGCTCCTGGAGAGGAGCGACCTGCCCAAGGAGTTCCTGGTGCCCTTTGACCCCCGGGTCAAAGCAGGAGCCATCCTGGTAATGTGTGGCGACATTAGATGTCTTTCAATCAGTCTTTTGTGCATACATTTTAATATTTATATCTCCTCCCCCCCCCCTGCACCCCACAGCTCTGAAACTCAAAATGTATCTCACCTCCCCTCTCCTCTCCTCCCCCAACTCCCCTCCCCTCGCCTCCCCCACTTCCCCTCCTCAGCTGAAGAGCTGCAAGGTGATGGCGTCCAAGAAGAAGCCCCTGTGGCTGGAGTTCCAGCCCATGCCGTCCCCCTCCCCCACCCCCCCGCTGGGCATCCTCTTCAAGGAGGGAGACGACCTCCGCCAGGACATGCTGGTCCTCCAGGTCTCGTCTCTTCGGATAACAAACAAATCAGAAACCTGTATCAACAGCCCTGAAGCAGATGGCCCCCTCCAACGAACCACTCGATTCTAGAGCGGCGTTTGTTCAGTGTATCCGTGAGCTACATGTGTAATGAGACCTTGGTGTGTTTCTGGCTGCTGACGACCCAGACGCTGGTGGTGATGGACTCCATCTGGCAGGAGAAGTCCCTGGACCTGAACCTGGTGCCTTACGGCTGCATCGCCACCGGCCACAACATAGGTACCCACAAGGCCATTCCCTCACACACTCGATCCGGTTGGTGTCCGATGCTAGGGGGTTGGTTTCTGCTAATAACGCAGAGCTCTTTCACTCCATCAGCGCTGAACGGTTCAGCCCTGCTCTGTTTAGACTTGGACGAGGTGTGTCCGTTTGGTTCATAGCAAGTGGTTGGTCCGGACTCATTTAGTCGGGCAGGCCCCCAGGAACGGTAACGGACGTGTGCGTTGCAGGGATGATCGAGATCGTGAGGAAGGCCGTCACCATCGCGGCCGTGCAGCGCAGCGAGGGCGGCACACACGGCGCGTTCAAGAACGACGCCATTTTCAACTGGCTCCGCGGTAAATGTCCGCTGCAGGAGATCGTAAGTCAGCGAACACGCTTTGGTTAGTCCGTTTTGAGATAAGACATAATGTGACCTGTCCTCACAACTCAAAGGGCCTTTCTCTGTGGAACGTTTTGGATGGTTTTCAATTCGGCAACGGAAAGGTTTGAGATGTGTTGGTTTTAGACTGAAACTCAAACATCGTTCAGACTGACATGAGTCTGAGGCTGATGCTACTGGGAGCCTGGGAGGATGTAGGCTGAACCTACTGGGAGACTGGGAGGATGTTGGCTTAGAGAGTGAGAGTATTATGAACAGTAACAACAGCGGGCACACACACATAAGGGCACACACACAGACATATAACATTGGCGCACACACACACACACACACACACACACAAACACACACAGACACACACAGACAGACAGACAGACAGACAGACAGACAGACAGACAGACAGACAGACAGACAGACAGACAGACAGACAGACAGACAGACAGACAGACAGACAGACAGACAGACACACACACAGGCAATTAACACCTCTTTGAACACCTCCTCTCTGAACACCTCCTCTCTGAACACCTCCTCTCTGAACACCTCTGTCTGCTCCAGCACTTCAGGGCCATGGACATGTTTGTGACGTCGTGTGCTGGTTACTGCGTGGCGACCTACGTCCTGGGGATAGGAGACCGCCACAACGACAACATCATGATCACCAACCAGGGTACAGATCCCAGGGTAGAGGGTAGAGACCCTAGGGTAAGGAGTAGAGCCCCCAGGGTAGAGACCCCAGGGTAAGTAGTAGAGACCCCAGGGTAGAGGGTAGAGACCCCAGGGTAAGGAGTAGAGCCCCAAAGGGTGGAGACCCCAGGGTAGAGGGGAGAGGGTAGCGACCTCAGGGTAAAGGGTAACAGCCAATATTGGGACTTTTGTCTGTGTATAAATGTGTGTGTGTGTGTGTGTGTGTGTGTGTGTGTGTGTGTGTGTGTGTGTGTGTGTGTGTGTGTGTGTGTGTGTGTGTGTGTGTGTATCAATATTTACACACACAATATCAACATTTAAAGACAGGCAATAATAAGGTATGATTAAAGAAAAAATGAACGAACAATATAACCGTATTTGTATTTCAATTATTTGATCTACAATAATAACCATAACACACAATCATTTCCTGGTTGAATTTTTTTCCGGTTTCCTAGGTAACCTGTTCCACATCGACTTCGGTCACATCCTGGGCAACAGGAAGTCCTTCCTGGGCGTGAGGAGGGAGCGGGTGCCCTTCGTCCTCACGCCGGACTTCCTGTATGTCATTGGCGGGGTGAAAGGTCGCGACAGCCTCTGCATCCAGCGGTTCAAGGTGTGAGGCCGCGCCCCCTGATCACCATGACGATGTCCGCCTGTATCTGCTCTTTGGGATAGCTATGTGTACATGATGTTACTCATGCATGCACATTCTATCAATTTACGTACATCTCTGATTAACATTCTTGGTCTCTATGGCCTTACTATGCTTTGTGCTTCTTTTTCTTTTTCTTAAACCCGTGTAGCCAGGAGGGGAAATTAACTCTGCACGTCACTTCGGCTTGAAAAGGAAATTGAAAAACACACCTATTGTAACATAATTATAGCCAATTATATTATCATCATCATCATTATCACTGTTTAACTCAAGGCCAATGGATTCTGGTTGCTGGCGTAGCAGCCATCCTTCTCAAGGAATATTCTATCTATTCTAGGGAATTAGCGATACGATTTGAGGAGACATGCATGCATTAACAAGGCTATTTCAGTGAGAGAATACATGATCGAAGCATTAGCGTTAGGCTGTCAGCGTGTGTGTGTGTGTGTGTGTGTGTGTGTGTGTGTGTGTGTGTGTGTGTGTGTGTGTGTGTGTGTGTGTGTGTGTGTGTGTGTGTGTGTGCATTACCAGCGCATTTGCATGTGTGCATGCTATATTTACAGCATATTGATATAGCTTGTTATGTATTTTATGTATGTATGAATGTGTGTGTGTGTGTGTGTGTGTGTGTGTGTGTGTGTGTGTGTGTGTGTGTGTGTGTGTGTGTGTGTGTACATATATATGTATGTGTGTATGCTATGCATGTGTACATATACGTGTATATATTTATTCACAGTATATATACACATATACAGTATATGTACATATGCATGTATACAAATATGTATATATACATGTATATATATATATGTATCTATATATATGTATATAGGTAAGTGCGGCATATCTTATATATTCTGGGCTCGACTACTCTTGACTGCCGGCTCTGCTTTGTTTGCTGCAGGACATCTGTACGGAGGCCTACCTGTCTCTGCACTCCCAGTCCCGCCTGCTGGTCACGCTCTTCTCCCTGATGCTGCTGACGGGCATCCCCGAGCTCAGCGCCGCTGACGACATGCGCTACCTCCGGGAGGCGCTGCAGCAGGAGAGCAGCGAGGAGCACGCACGCGACCACTTCCTGCAGCAGATCGCCACCTGTGAGAACCTGGGCTGGACTGTGCAGGCCAACTGGTGGATCCACATGCTGGTCGGCATCAAGTAGAGAGCATCTAGTAGCCCAACTAGACATCTAGTAGCCCAACTAGACATATAGTAGCCCAACTAGAAATCTAGTAGCCAAACTAGACATATAGTAGCCCAACTAAACATCTAGTAGCCCAACTGGACATATAATAGCCCATGTTGACATCTAGTTGCCAAACTAAGCATCTAGTAGACCAACTAGATATCTAGTAGCCTATCTAAGCATCTAGTAGCCCAACTAGACATCTAGTAATCCAACGAGACATCTAGTAGCCAAACTAAATATCTAGTAGCCCAACTAAACATCTAGTAGCCCAACTAGACATCTAGTAGACCAACTAGATATCTAGTAGCCCATCTAAGCATCTAGTAGCCCAACTAGACATCTAGTAGACCAACTAGATATCTTGTAGCCCATCTAAGCATCTAGTGGCCAAACTAAACATCTAGTAGCCCAACTAGACATCTAGCAGCCCAACTAGACATCTAGTAGCCCAACGAGACATCTAGTAGCCCATGTTGACATCTAGTAGCCTAACTAAATATCATGTAGTTGTCCATTCAGACATCTAGTGGACTATCGAAGAGATCTAGCAGCCAATCAACTACCAAACTGTCTTTGTTGTACACGTGAAATCTACGTTAGAATAGAAATGTGTTAATAATGTATAATATTAAACTTTTTAAGTGCCTGACAATAGTGAGTGTCTACGTTTATAGCCTGCAATGCTCCAGGTCCTTGTTTAGTTCACGCCTGTTGACTGAAGTCTACCCTTCAGTTTGAAGAAGAGCCAGACCTCCGCACTTGTGACGCTCTCTCTCTTTGTCTCTCTCTCTCTCTCTCTCTCTCTCTCTCTCTCTCTCTCTCTCTCTCTCTCTCTCTCTC
>NC_079412.1:20760620-20763120 GCF_026213295.1 Gadus chalcogrammus
GCACGGAGGCTCTCTTTATAGATATCATGGTGAATATGAAGTTTTGTTTTACGCCAGATGCGTTCAACCTTCCTGCATTCCTTTTTCTGTGCTGTTACAGAAGCAGCTTTTCTCCAGGGTGCCTTTTGCTTTCCAGAAATCGTTTTAACCTTATAAGGTGCAATGACATCTATGACTTTCAAAATTTTCAAATTAAAGTTTTCTACAAGATCATCAGCAGAACATGGGTTTAGAGGTGGTAGCAAGGAGATGGCCTTTTTAAAAAGTACATTAGAATCTTCATTGATATACCGTTTTTTGACAGTGTTTGATTTTTTCTGTATGTCGGGAATAAAAGATATGTTAAAGAAAACACAAAAGTGGTCAGACAAGGAAGGATCAGTCACAGAGAGATCAGAAACATTGAGGCCCTTTGTGATAACCAGGTCTAGAGTGTGCCCCTTACAATGAGTAGCCTCTTTCACATGTTGAGACAGTTCAAATGTGTCCAAAATGGTAAAAAGTTTTTTTGCACATTTGTCATTCAAATCATCAGTATGAAAATTGAAGTCACCAGTTATAACTAGACAGTCAAATTCTGTGGAGATGCTAGACAATAATTCTGTGAATTCATCGAAAAAATTTGCAGAATATGTGGGTGGCCTGTAAATAATTAATAGGAGAACTCTGGGGGAGCATTTCAATACAGTACTAAGGTATTCGAACGATGGAAAATCACCAAATAACATCTGTTTCCCCTGAAATACATTTTTAAATATAGCAGCAACCCCTCCACCTCTTTTTCCAGATCTACATGCATCAAAAAAGTTATAGTCGGGAGGAGCTGTCTCTATCAGAACGGTTGCACTGTTATTTTGTTCCAGCCATGTTTCAGTTAAAAACATAAAATCCAGTTTGGAAGTGTTAATAAAATCATTAACTAAAAATGATTTGTTATTAAGAGACCTCACATTAAGTAGAGCCATCCTGATGGTGCTGTTGATAGGCTTTAAGGTTGTTTTTGGTTTGGAGGCAATAGATATGAGATTTGTGAGGTTAGCAGTGTGTCTAAGTTTCCCTTTGTTTACTCTCTTAGTGGTTACAGCATGAATGTGAAAGTTGCCCTGCTTTGACGTAGGCAACCTTGGGTTCAGCAGATTATGAGAAACTTCCTTTATACTGTGTCTACGGCTGAACCCTTTTTTGTCTCAGTAATACTCAGGACTACTATCAGTACGGTGGTGGTAATCAGAAGAAACAGCAAGTAGAACTAGTGAAAAATAAAGCATTCATTTTATAATGAATACTGGGTATTTGTGCTTAAATGACATCACCAGAGAGACTCAGACAGGCGGATACACAGCATGATAGACACACACACGCACGCACGCACGCACGCACGCACGCACGCACGCACGCACGCACGCACGCACGCACGCACGCACGCACGCACGCACGTACGCAGTACGCACGCACGCACGCACGCACGCACGCACGCACGCACGCACGCACGCACGCACGCACACACACACACACACACATACACACATATACACACATACACACATACACACATACGCTTACACATTACATACACATACATACACACACACGCGCTATCTCAGACGTAACTCAGGTGTATCAGACGTCTGGCTCCAGCAGGTAATGACCTCGCTGATGGATGACCTCATCAACTCTTTGATGTCCCATGTGACCCCTACCCACGGAGACCATCGCCACAGAGACCCTCTCCGCACACTCCGAGTCCAAACCACCAACATTCTCTACCCCACCCAAACCACCAGCCCTCTACTAAACACCACCCAAACCACCACCCCTTTACTAAACACCACCCAAACCACCACCCCTATACCAAACACCACCCAAACCACCACCCCTTTACCAAACACCACCCAAACCACCACCCCTTTACTAAACACCACCCAAACCACCAGCCCTCTACTAAACACCACCCAAACCACCATCCCTATACCAAACACCACCCAAACCACCACCCCTTTACTAAACACCACCCAAGCCACCACCCCTATACCAAACACCACCCAAACCACCAGCCCTTTACTAAGCACCACCCAAACCACCAGCCCTTTACTAAACACCACCCAAACCACCAGCCCTATACTAAACACCGCCCAAACCACCACCCCTTTACTAAACACCGCCCAAATCACCAGCCCTCTACTAAACACCACCCAAACCACCACCCCTTTACTAAACACCGCCCAAACCACCACCCCTTTACTAAACACCACCCAAACCACCACCCCTTTACTAAACACCGCCCAAATCACCACCCCTTTACTAAACACCATCCAAACCACCACCCCTTTACTAAACACCGCCCAAACCACCAGCCCTTTACTAAACACCACCCAAACCACCAGCCCTATACTAAACACCGCCCAAACCACCAGCCCTATACTAAACACCGCCCAAAACACCAGCCCTATACCAAACAACACCCAAACCACCAGCCCTATACCAAACACCATCCAAACGA
>NC_079412.1:20775620-20788120 GCF_026213295.1 Gadus chalcogrammus
GCCAGGCTAAAGCAACCGAGACTGAGTGTAATGGAACTGACTGCAGTCATCATAGCTGTCGCGTTGTGTAATGGACCCCTGTGCTTATCCAGTCTGAATATACAGAACTCACTCAAACCCGACTATTAACCGAGCCCCTCCGTTGGGTTTCTTTGTCCATCAGTTTTCTTTGATCACATGACTGACAGACAGCGCTCTGAAAGGCCGGCTGGAGATTGGATTGCATTCAGTCTCGATTGCTTCGACCTTACCTTGGAACACTCTGCTACTTATTACCTCTTTTATTTTCACCGCTTGGATTCTGTGGTCCGTATTTTGACCACCTGAATACGTCAAAGACCTCTCTCCAAGGTATTCTGAGAACTGAACAGCCCTGCTTTGTGTGTTCAGAGGCAAACTGTTTCTGATTTCTTTGGTCATGAAGAGCACAAGACGGGCTGTTTCACGATTGCCACTTTAATTGTTAATATTCATATTAACGAGTGAGGCTCTCTGACGTTGTGGCCGTACGGACGGCCCTGTTGGTGTTCAGGCGCGGCGAGGCACATCGTATTTTGCTCTTGATTTGTGGTCAGCTCACCACCCCTGCCGTGCACAGAACAGTGTGAATCCGTGTGTTGCAGAATTAGCATTCTAACACTGGGCGCTTGGGATGACCTGAGCTGTGTGTTTGGCTAATGAGTAAGCTAGTGGAGTAATGACTAGGACTGGGGTTTAGTAATGCCGGAAAAATTGTGAGGAGATTTATAACGAGGAGAAATTAATAATGAGTACTAGGCGAGGTTTGGGCCCTTGAGCTGGGTGGAACCGTAGGACTACTTGTGGCAGATTGGTAATTCGTTTGAAGTGGACATTCAGAGATGAGGGGTGGGGGGGGGGGTATGAGGGGGTGGGGGCTAGGGGGTATGAGGGGCTCAGCACGTCATCACAGCTCTATTCATGGAACCCATCAAACCTCCCAACGCAAAAACCTCAAGTGGTTCAGCCCCTTCATGCTGGAACTTATAGTCCTTACAAAGACCCACTTTTAATGACCTCACACACAAACACACAACCACTCACACACACAAACACACACATTCTCACACGCACACACACACACACACATCTCTCTCACACCAACACACACACACCTCTCTCTCACACACACATACACACACACACACAAACAGAAAATCAATAGCCTAATTTAAACGGCTGGGACACACACACACACACACACACACATACACACACACACACACACACACACACACACACACACACACACACACACACCTCTGTACCTCTCTCTCAAACACACATACATTACATTCACACACACACACACACACACGCACACGCACACACACATTCTCATATCTTTCTCTCAGACACACACACACACACACACACACACACACACACACACACACACACACACAGTGTTGGGGACCAAGCAGCACACAGGTGAACCCGTCATTCTTCCCCGTGTGAAGCGATGCGCTCCATCGTCCCCCGGTGTTTACCGCCATGTCTGCTCCGTCCTGACGCTGCGCTACGTCCGACGTGACGGAGCCAAAAGACTCTCAGGGCCTTGTGGGGCCCCCCAGCCCTCTGCTCGGCGGGGCGCTGTGAGCGCCTTGTGGGCCCCCCCCCCCCCCCCCCCCGTGTTCGAGGCCCCCCTGGTCCTGGCCGAGGCTCTGAGGCGGAACCCGGTTCTGTCGCTCGGGTCGGCTCCTCTCCGACCTCGGTGGGGATTGATCCGGCCGTGTGTCAACAGTCATTTGAGTTACACATGCACGCACACGCACACGCGCACAAACACAAACACACAAGCACAGCCACCTAGCTCCGTGTGTGTAGAGCCTAAAGCACACAAGAGGTCTATTCTTTTTTTCCGGCTCCGCTTCATAACACAATTACACCGTGACCCTTGACCTGTCCATCACCACACAATCCCCCCCCCCCCCGGCGGCCAATCCCCCTCTCCGGTCTGTCTCCGCCATGCGCCCCCCGCCCCCCGCCCCCTGCTCCAGGGGTGTCGTTGCGGTGTCGTCGTCGTGGTAACGCAGCATTTTTCTTCTGTCAACAGCCGCTGTCACCGCACGGCTTCCGCAGATCCAGGCATCTCCAAGATGGCCGCCCTGACGCTGGCCTTCAGCCTGCTGCTATTTGGTGAGTGGACCCTAGCTTTATTCTCTCTCTCTCTCTCTCTCTCTCTCTCTCTCTCTCTCTCTCTCTCTCTCTCTCTCTCTCTCTCTCTCTCTCTCTCTCTGTCCCTCTTGTAGAGAGGGCCGGTCTAGTCTAGGTTTATCAGGACAAGGTAGCGAGGGCCGGTCTAGTCTAGGTTTATCAGGACAAGGTAGCGAGGGCCGGTCTAGTCTCGGTTTATCAGGACAAGGTAGCGAGGGCCGGTCTAGTCTAGGTTTATCAGGACAAGGTAGCGAGGGCCGGTCTAGTCTAGGTTTATCAGGACTAGGTAGCGAGGGCCGGTGTAGTCTAGTTCAGGGTCACACATCGTGACTAGGCAGAGCGGGCCGATCTTGTCTAGGTTTACCAGGGCTAAGGGCAGTCTATGCAGTTCCGGGTTAGATCCCCAGCGTCACCTGTAGGCCTCCTGGAGGCGGTTGGGGTTGAACCCTGATTCGGTCTGAGCCCGAGCTGGATAAAGGCTCTGCTGAAGGGGCAGTGACTGTGCTCGGGTGTGTGGGGGACTTCCATGGGTGCATTTGGGAGCTCTGGTCTGGGCATTGTGTCTCCTGGAGACCTCCCCCTCTCCCCCCCCCCCCCACCGCCCCTCCCTGCTCAGTTTGCTTTTGCGCCAACTGTTCATTGCCATAGTAACCACCTTTGAAAGACCAATGATGTGAAAGATCTGCAGCCATTCAAACACCAGCCTAGAGATCGGTCCTTTAAAGCCAGCTCAAATCCCAGGTATCTGTGGAATTTGTGTGTGTGTGTGTGAGTGTGTGTGTGTGTGTGTATCTTTGTGTGTGTGTGTGTGTGTGTGTGTGTGTGTGTGTGTGTGTGTGTGTGTGTGTGTGTGTGTGTGTGTGTGTGTGTGTGTGTGTGTGTGTGTGTGTGTGTGTGTGTGTGTGTGTGTGTGTGTGTGTGTGTTTGTCTGTGTGTGTGTGTGTGCATGTGTGTGTGTTTGTGTGTGCGTGGTGTAAACCCTTTGGCCTCAAGCTACCTTTTCACACACACACACACACACACACACACACACACACACACACACACACACACACACACACACACACACACACACACACACACACACACACACACACACACACACACACACACGGGGTCTAAGGTTTTATACTGAAACTGGTGTCTGAATGTGTGTTCTGAATCTCTTGTTAGCCGAGACGATGATATCACTGGGTATAATGGGTAACGCATCGCTGGTGAGGTCACACTGGTGAGGTCCCACTGGTGAGGTCCCACTGGTGAGGTCACACTGGTGAGGTCACACGTGGGCGGACAGGGTGGGCGGTATTTAGACTTTATACTAACCAGGTCCAAGGGGACTTCTGCAAAATATTCTCACAATTCAATGTTCGCACAGAATACTGTCTACCTCTTACATGGACCTCTATGGAGATGGGAGGTTCTAGATGGAACTGTGATGGAGATGGGAGGTTCTAGATGGACCTGTAATGAAGATGGGAGGTTCTCGATGGACTTCTATGGAGATAGGAGGTTCTCGATGGACTTCTTCTCGATGGAGCTTCTCGATGGAGCTGTAAGGAGATTCTAGAAGGTTCTAGAATCTAGAGCCTCCCATCTCCTTACAGGTCCATCTAGAACCTCCCCTCTCCATAGAAGTCCATCTAGAGTCTAGATGGACTTCTATGGAGATGGGAGGTTCTAGATGGACCTGTATGGAGATGGGAGGTTCTAGATGGACCTGTATGGGGATGGGAGGTTCTAGATGGTATTCTATGGAGATGGGAGGTTCTAGATGGAGCTGTATGGAGATAGGAGGTTCTAGATGGAGCTGTATGGAGAGGGGAGGTTCTCGATGGAGCTGTATGGAGCTGAAAGGTTCTGTTTTAAATGGAGCTACATTGAGATGTGACCCTCTGTATGAGACTAAAAGTGGTTTATTTTTATCTGGGACCTTTGAAACCTCCCACTCTGTCAATTTGAAGTGCATGTCTTGCAATCATCATTTGGACTATAGACTCATTGACTACAACTGCCAACGAGGCGGCATCTTAACGATTCAGACATTTGACGATGTAAATGAAGTAAACAGCTTCCCAGAACTCCGGCGAGGGAATTGTTCTTGAAGTGGATGAACATGATTTAACCATCGTTATATAAGTCATTATATAATCGGATACACCGGCGAAGAGGGATTGTGTAAACAAGTGAGATCTTGGCAGAGATCCGACACGCAATTAGGGATGAATCAGTTAGACAGAGACATTTATATCTCCCTGCGCTCACAAGATGTAAAGTTCTCTGGTGGTTGGTGTCACTCATCAGCAATCAACACTCTAATTAGAGCACTAACATACTTGTTCCTAACGATCCCCCCCCGTGGTACGATCCAGGACCTACTGAACGTGTGCAGGCTGGCCTACACCACCCCTCCCCACATTCCGTCTGGGGGGGAGAGAGAGGGCGAGAGAGAGAGAGAGAGAGAGAGAGCGAGAGAAAGAGAGAGAGAGATGACCGATAGTGGGTGAGAGAGATGCAGGGGAGGAGAGAGAGAAAACAGATATGCGACATGGATATGTAAACCTCAGTGTGGAACAAAACAACTGGGAATGTTTTCCTGACAAATGGGATTTCCCACATTCCCACCTCACTGTACCCAGTGTGTGTGAGCGTGTGAGTGTGTGTGTGTGTGTGTGTGTGTGTGTGTGTGTGTGTGTGTGTGTGTGTGTGTGTGTGTGTGTGTGTGTGTGTGTGTGTGTGTGTGTGTGTGTGTGTGTGTGAGTGTGTGTGTGAGTGAGTGTGTGTGTGAGTGAGTGTGTGTGTGTGTGTTTGTGTGTTTGTTGGGTGGTTGCGTATAATGCTGTGGTTCTCTCTGCGGATTCTGTTGTGTTAGATAAGGAGTCAAGGTTGTCTGTGTTATGAGTTTTGAGAAAAAGAGAGAGAGAGAGAGAGAGAGAGAGAGAGAGAGAGACTGTAGGTAGAGGAATGTAACCACAGACTATGGGTTACCCGGTGCGTGTGTGTGTGTGTGTGTGTGTGTGTGTGTGTGTGTGTGTGTGTGTGCGTGTGTGTGGGGGGGCTCTGAAGAGGGGGGCCCTCAGGGAGCCAACATGACACCTGAAAGTGTCACACACACACACACACACAGCCATGTGAGGGGATGCTGGCCTCTCCTCCATGCTAGTCGGGACACGCAAATATCAGGTCAATAACATAACATCATATCCTCCTCAGCAGCTGTCACTCAGGGTCTGTGTGTGTGTGTGTGTGTGTGTGTGTGTGTGTGTGCGTGTGCGCGTGTGCTGTGTGTGTGTGTGTGTGTGTGTGCGTGCGTGCGTGTGGTAGGGTGGTAATGCCTTGGCATCACATTGCCGCCTCCTCCCTTATCAACAGGCAGGAGGTTCATGTTGTAAACAAAGGCTCCATCTTGCGTGGGTGTTGCTCCCGACGACTCCGTCAGTTCGAGTGTTCGGGGAGGACTGTGTCTCTCTGTCTGAGACACAGTCTTCAGCGGTACGATACGACCGTCGCACAGCCGAGGAGGGTGTTTAAAAGCACGTCGTATTGTAGAGAGGTGAACCGGAAGGCGAACCAAAACGTCTCCTTCCTCCTCAAAACATTCCTACACTCAATATGGCCTCCTCTTCCTCCTGTCGTCCACCTCCTCTTCCATCTCCTGTCTCCGGTCTCCCGTCCGTCCCCCCACCCAAACCCACCCCTCTGTGATGCCTCTACGTCTGGACGGGCGATGTCCGGGTGGAGGCGGTGGCGTCCAGCCCTCACCTCCGGGCTCCTCGCCTCACCCTGAGGGTGCTTATCCGATCGTCTAGATCCCTTCCTGCCCCACGGCCCCACTTGCATCACTTCCTACAGCTGCTCCTGCATAACGGACATGTCTTAACGAGCAACCAGCCTTTATTTGTCTAACGTTGGCCAACATACTTCCCCTATTCTTCTCTTTGTTTCAAGCTCTCTCTCTCTCTCTCTTGCGCGCTCCATCTCTCTCTCTCCCTCTCTCTCTCTCTCCCTCTCTCTCTCTCTCTCTCTCTCTCTCTCTCTCTCTCTCTCTCTCCCTCCCTGCGAGGCCTCGCTATCTCAGAGCCAGCGATGCGTGGACAGTTAGCGGTGCTCTGCTGAAGCTCTGTGAACAACAGCGCTGTACTGTGCAGCGATTGCTCAACCTGGGTGTGTGTGTGTCTGTCTGTGTGTTTGTCTGTCTGTGTGTATGCGTGTGTGTGTGTGTGTGCGTGTATGTGTACAGGTATGTCACCCTGTATGTACGGGTACATAAAGGGTGTGTGTGTGTGTGTGTGTGTGTGTGTGTGTGTGTGTGTGTGTGTGTGTGGTTGTGCATCTGTGTGTGTGTGTGTGTGTGTGTGTGTGTGTGTGTGTGTGTATAGTGAGATCATCCCATGTCTGTGCGGGCCGACTGACGCCAGGTGTTTGAGACGTTGCTCTGCTCTGATAAAGCGAGGCGTGTCCTCTCCCCCTCTTCCTCTCCTCTTCCTCTCTGTGCTCAGAAAGACCCCAGGGGGGGGGGGGGGGGGGGGGCCCTCTACCTGGGACCCTCGGCATCGTCTCACACCCTGGAGATCGGATCTAGAGCGGGTTGGCTGGTAGCTGGAAGGTTGCTAGTTCGATCCCCGTCTCCTAGTAGCTGAGTGTCGAGGTGTCCCTGAGCAAGGCATCACACCCTCACTGCTCCAGACGCGCTGGCTGTCGCCTCGCGTGGCCGACACCGCCGTCGGTGCGTGAACGTGTGCGTGAACGGGTGAATGTGAGGCGATATCGTAAAGCGCTTTGAGCGGCCACTGGTTAGAAATGCGCTGTACAAATACAAAATGCAGTCCGTCGAGAGAGGGACTGTTAATCATCAGAGGGTCGACAGCAAGCTTCCTTCCTCCCTTTGTGGGCTGGTTTGTTCGCTGCTTTGCTCTTTTGTGCAAAAATAAAATCAGAAAGTCAACACAGCTTCGTCTCTTTTGTCCCCGAGGTCGTGCCTCGGTCTCGCTTTTTCTTCTCTCTTTGCTCAAAAATTAAATATATTAGAATCAACACGCCCTCTCCCATTCTTTCTGTCTTCCGTTCTCTCCTCCTCTGGTTCTTTAACCATAAGTAAAGTACACTAATAAAATCAGACGTGGTCGTTTGAAGTCTGGCGATAGGAGCGGACTTCCTCCCGACTCAAACTTTGACCCCTTCGTCATCTTCCTCCTCCTCAGTGCACGTGTCGTCGGGGGAGGAGCTTCCGTCTTCAGCACACGTCTGCACGGGGGGCAGCTGTTACCCGGCAACCGGGAACCTTCTGATTGGACGAGCCGTCAACCTGACAGCCACCTCCACCTGCGGTTTGGACGGGCCCGAGAACTACTGCATCGTCAGCCACCTGCAGGTGGGAGCACGCACACACGCACATACACGTGCACGCACACACACACACACACACACTCGCGCACACGTGCACACACGTGCACACACGTGCACGCATGCACGTGCGTGAACACACGTGCACGCGTACACACACGCGCACGCATGTGCACGCACACACGCACGCATGACCAGAGAGAGAGGGTGAGATGGCGGACGACAGTTTCACATGACCAGGAAGAGAGAGAGTCGGTGCTCTGTATAAGTCACATGACCGGAGAGAGAGATGGCGGCGTAAGGCCGTGGTCACATCTAGCTATCTATTGTAACAGGGAAAAGTTGAGCCGACCGTTTTTTCAACAAAAATAAGAGCTGGCAGCGTGTTTTTGCCCTAAAAGCGGCGAGAGCGTTTTTTCTGTCGCCTAGCAACGAATCCACTCTAGACCCGACGTCACTCGCTATTAATCGCTCCAACGCCACTTTCCCGAGTGGTTTTTCTGCCATTGTCTCTTGTTTTGACAGTTGAGAGTTTCCTTTGTGACGAAGTGTCAATGTTCCGCTTGTGATTGGTCAGTTGCCCAAAAGACGGCTGACGTCGGCCGCTTTCTTCCTGAAAGTTGAACTTTTTTCAACGCTCCGTATGGCAGAAAAAAAACGCTGAAAAAGGCGTTTAAAAAAACGTCTGGACTTTTTCCAGAGACGCTCTGCCCCATAGGAATTTAATGTAAAACAAGCGCTGGCAGATTAAAAAAAACGCTAGATGTGAACACGGCCTAAGTCAGCCACATGACCGGGCGAGAGTTGGCGGGGTTTTTTTTTTGTACGACGGCAACATGGGAGCAGTGCCTCTCCTAACCACAAGGTGGACCGCAGGTCAGCTCTGACGTTCACCTCCGGGAGCTGACGCTGGACCCAGAGAGGCCGGTCGCCGCCATGTTCCCCTCTCTGGTCCGCTCATCCATCTTCATCCCTTCATCTTTTTCATTTTGGTTTTCCATAGCAGCCCCCCCCCCCCCCCCAACCAGACCTGACACGAGCCGTCACCTCCAGGTGTACACACAGTGCTCCCCCCCCCCTCACATCCGTCTCTTTCACCCCTTCCTTTGTCTGTGTCTCCACTGTGGCCCTGAGGATACAGAGTCTGCGTGCTCCACTGTCACCTCGCCGCGGATCTGGAGTTCAGCTCCAGCTGGGAGCCTTCACCGCCTGACACATCCCATCACTGATCTCATTAATGGACCTCTCCCTCGCTCTTCCTATTGCCCTCTATTGCTTTCTCCCCCTTTCTCGCTCTCTCTCTCCCTCCCTCTCTCTACCTCCTTCCCGCTCTCTTTTCTCCATTCATCTCTCTCTCTCTCTCTCTCTCTCTCTCTCTCTCTCTCTCTCTCTCTCTCTCTCTCTCTCTCTCTCTCTCCTCTCTCTCTCTCTCTCTCTCTCTCTCTCTCTCTCTCTCTCTCTCTCTTCTTCTCCCTCTCTCTCCCCCTCTCTCTCTCTCTCTCTCTCTCTTCTTCTCCCTCTCTCTCCCCCTCTCTCGCTCTCTCTCTCTCTCTTCTTCTCCCTCTCTCTCCCCCTCTCTCGCTCTCTCTCGCTCTCTCTCTCTCCCTCCCTCTCTCTACCTCCTGCCCGCTCTCTTTTCTCCATTCATCTCCCTCTCTTTCTCTCTCTCTCTCTCTCTCTCTCTCTCTCTCTCTCTCTCTCTCTCTCTCTCTCTCTCTCTCTCTCTCTCTCTCTCTCTCTCAATCCCCCCCCTCCCTCCACTCACCCAGGCAGGTGAGTGGAGGGAGGGTCTGTGGGGCACACCAGGGGGTCTCCAGTTACCTGCTTGTCTGTACCTGGGGACCCGGGTGGGGGGGAGGGGGGGGGGGGCAGACATGACCCGCGGCGGGCTGTCATCCCACCGCCGGGGCTGGCCCCTTCGTCAAGGGCCCCCCCTCTCTCTGGAAGGAGAGCCGTCGCGCTCGGCTGTTCTCTGACATGAGAGTCCTGCTCCAAACCATCCCAGCCTTGCGACCGTCGTTAGCTGCGGAACATTCCGGGGGAGGTGGCAGCGTTGACGTTAGGACTGCACCGCATATCGCTTTCGTGTTCGAAATCGCGAATCGTGCATGCTGCAATGTCTGATCTGACATAATTAACTCTGATCGATGGGTTCTTGGATACACAGTTTGTTGTTGGGGAGTGACGTGCAGGCTCTGCATGCGTGTCCCACGAGCCACCAATCCCTGATCATGTTGATCAGCTCATGATCAGACGGCCAAAGCAGTCGTACGCCGCCCTGGCTGGTCGTCGAACAAAACTACGAAATGAAGATTTTAATCCAGAACAGAAAGATAACGTCAGTGGAATTGAATTACTAAAGTATAGAACAGACGACATTGACCAAAAACAGCTACTTTGTCGAGAGTGCAGCACTGATATACATGTGTGTCCGTCCTGTGTATTGTGTGTGTGTGTGTGTGTGTGTGTGTGTGTGTGTGTGTGTGTGTGTGTGTGTGTGTGTGTGTGTGTGTGTGTGTGTGTGTGCTTGTTTGTGTGTGTGTATTGATGTGCGTGTGTCCTCCAGGAGTCAGACAAGTGCTTCCAGTGTACCTCCCAGCGTGGCCCCGACGGCGCCCAGTCGAGGACCAGCCACGGCGTGGAGAACGTGATCTACCTGAAGGACCGCCACGGGGAGCTCACCTGGTGGCAGTCGGTCAACGGTGGGGGGGCCAATCACTCATCACACGCTTAGTCCAGGGTGACCTACAGCTAGGGGTTAGACAGTACAGAGACAGGTCATTAAGGAGCAGGTAGGGGTTAGACAGTACAGAGACAGGTCATTAAGGAGCGGGTAGGGGTTAGACAGTACAGACAGGTTATTAAGGAGCAGGTAGGGGTTAGACAGTACAGAGACAGGTCATTAAGGAGCAGGTAGGGGTTAGACAGTACAGAGACAGGTCATTAAGGAGAAGGTAGGGGTTAGACAGTACAGAGACAGGTCCTTAAGGAGCAGGTAGGGGTTGGACAGTACAGAGACAGGTCATTAAGGAGCAGGTAGGGGTTAGACAGTACAGAGACAGATAACGAAGGAGCAGGTAGGAGTCAGGGGGCATCTGGCTCTAGAATGCCAACAGACAGGCTGTGAACATCGGGGATCGAACTTAGAGCCTTTTGGTCGAGAGTCTAACACCCTAACAACAAGATACACATATATTTGTTGTGATAGTTTTGACACATTTATGTCTGTTGTGAATATTGTTACTAGGGATGAGTCTGTCGCGACCGATTCGTTCACAACGAACGAATCCCGAATGTGAACGACAAGAACTGGTTCCCCAAAACAAGAAGAACTGGTTCTTTAATTATTTTCTTTTAACATAAAACAAAAATATGGTCACGTAAATAAAATATACAAACGAACAGAGCTTCGTCTCCCCGCAACTTATATTGATTGAGTCTACAACGTTCTCAAAGATTCAGCCAATGAGAGGTAGCAATGGTGTTGCAATGGCACCTGGGTAAACAAATGACAAGGTGGTCCCGTCGAATTTGCGCGCTTTCTCTGTCTGACGTATCTTGGGTCATACCATTCGACGTGGGGCCACTCATATATCCCCCTACATTTCCGAAAATAGACTTGACCTCCATCTGTTTATTGGATAAACGCATTTCCCAATCCCAGGAGTCTTTGCTCCATTCTACGTCAATTTAAAAACAAACAAAGAAATTAAACTGCAGTTCGTATTTTTTATTTATGACCATGAAAGTTCTGTAATGCCTGAATAATGAAGAATCAAATGTAAAGTAAAATAAAATTATAAATATAAAACCATGAATGACATATAGAGAGTAAGCAAGTGGTATAAATATTGGTGGGACGTTTGGATATACTATATAGTATATCTTGTTGATTTTCACGGGGGGTAGAGCCTAGAAGTCGCTTAAATTATGCTCCGGGCCGTCTCGCGGGGGGGGTGCAGACACCTGTGAGATTCCCTGTCAAATGACGTAATCTGACGTAACGAACGAATCCAAACAAACTAATCAAACAAACAAATCGTTATAGTGAACTGAACTGAAAGAACTAGTTCCCAGAAAATAATCATTTTGCCCATCCCTAATTGTTACCATGTCTGTTGTCATGTTTGTTGAGTTGTGTTGTTGTTTACATCTCCAGGGCTGGAGAGCGTCAGCCTCCGCCTGAACCTGGAGGCTGAGTTCCACTTCACTCACCTCATCATGAAGTTCAAGGTGTGTGTGTGTGTGTGTGTGTGTGTGTGTGTGTGTGTGTGTGTGTGTGTGTGTGTGTGTGTGTGTGTGTGTGTGTGTGTGTGTGTGTGTGTGTGTGTGTGTTTGTTAGCATGTGTGTGTGTGTGTGTGTGTGTGTGTGAGTGTGAGTGTGAGAGTGAGTGAGCGAGTGAGCGAGTGAGTGCGTGAGCTACTTCATGTCTCTGTTCTGAGAAAGTTCTTGAAGTTCTTGAAGTTTTCAGATCCGAGGAGGCGAAAGACATCCGCCTCTCGCTTCTCTGCTTGGTGTCGCTGACGCTTATAGTTTGCCTCCCTCGCTCTGGTAAAGTCACCTACGTGGAAAAAAAAAATAACGCAGCTCCGAATACTGATTTAAGCTTCAAATAATAATTTTCCGAACCAGTATTCGAATATTCGAATAATTTCAACACCTGACAATACACTGTAGAGCATATTGTAATGCAGCGTTGAATGGATGAATAGCTTACATAAGGGTACCCAGCACTTTTCAGACCACACTCAAGCTTATGGTTATTGTCCCCACCACTTCTAAAAACAAACTGATGCCCTTGACATCCGGCCTGTTATAAAGAAATCGCATAGTTGTATACTTTGCCTCCCTTGACGCTTTGGCCTGAGTGCTCTCACTTGCTGATTAACCCAGTATGTCATGCGCTTCATTACAGAGCTCCGTGTGCAGCCTGCCATCCTGCCTATTATGTAGATGGACCACCCACTGCAAAGGGACGCGA
>NC_079412.1:20798120-20802659 GCF_026213295.1 Gadus chalcogrammus
TCGACCCTCTGCACTCCAACCCTACCCAAGGTGTGGAAGATTACCGACCAGCCCCTAGCCAGCTGGGGGCCCGGCCCCCAATCAGCTGGGGGCCCTGATCTATCAGTCACCGCTGCTGTGCTGCTGGGAGCCGCAGACCCATCCGTCTCTCAGAGAGCCAACCTCCCCTGGGTCGATGGGCTCTGAGCGGCCCCACTGTTGTCAAGGTTACCACCCCCCCCCCCCCCGAGTGACACGTGATACAGGTCGCAGGTCGCAGGTCGCAGGTACAGGTCGCACATGTGCGACCTGTCATCTACGGTCTGACACCTACGGCCAGCCAATCAGAGATCCAGTCAGAGGTCGTGTTCACACTGGAGATGAGCTGGCGTCCCCTGGGGGGTCCGGTCAGACCCCATTAGGAGTCGCCTCATCAATCGTTGAACTAAATCGATCCGTTTCGTCGAACGCGAGCTGGCTTTGTCCGTCACGTCTGAACGTGTCGAAAGACCCTGGGGATTTATTAGGAGCGAGTCAAATATCACGGAACGGACTCAGTCTGTACTGGTTTCATCTCTTCTTCCTCTTCTTCTTCTTCTTCTTCTTCTTCTTCTTCTTCTTCTTCTTCTTCTTCTTCTTCTTCTTCTTCTTCTTCGTCTTCTTCGTCTTCTTCTTCCTCTTCTTCTTCCTCTTCTTCTTCTTCTTCTTCTTCTTCTTCTTCTTCTTCTTCTTCTTCTTGCCCGCGGACATGGCGGACTGTGTCTCAGGAATCAGAGCGGGTTGGCTGGTAACGGCAAGGTTGCTGGTTCGATCCCCGGCTCCTCCTCCTAGCTGAGTGTCGAGCTGTCCCTGGGCGAGACGCCTCACCCTAACTGCTCCTGACGAGCTGGTTGTCACCTTGTGTGGTTGACTCCGCCGTCGGTGTGTGCATGTGTGCATGAATGGCTGAATGTGAGGCGATATTGGAAAGCGCTTTGGGTGGTCGCTGGTTTGAAAAGCGCTGTATAAATGCAGTGCATTTACCATTTACGTGATGTGCAGGTTCAATCACATATGGAATGGGGAAGTGAGATCTGTTTGGTCAGGGATACGGCAGGTGTGGTTGAGCGTTCTTAGAGCTGATTGGATCACCCATGATCACCCATGTTAATGTCTAAGCTAGGCCGTGGGGGCGGGACCAGAGAGGAGGTGGTGCATGCTCGGAAGTGTAAAAGCCCATCCTCAAGGTGGGTTTTTGTAGGCCAGCAGGATCGATATCAAAACTACAATTCCGACGTCTCCTTCAGGCAAGGCAAAGAAAGGAAGAAATAACGATTGACGGATGGGGAAGAGGAGGATGAAGAGACTACAGAGACACAGAGAACAGAGAGCACATAGAACACAGAACACAGAGAACACAGGACACAGAGAACACAGAGAACACAGGACACACAGAACACAGAGAACACAGGACACAGAGAACACAGAGAACACAGGACACAGAAAAAACAGAACTAGGAGAACACAGAGAATAAAGAACACAGAACGAGGAGAACATAGAGAACACAGAACAAGGAGAACACAGAGCTATTGTCAAGGCACTGTGTTTAGACAGGAAGTCACCCATGAAACAAAGATACCAGCCTGTCACTAGGAGTTAGCGCTGCACACACACACACACGCACACGCACACACGCACACACACACACACACACACGCACACACACACTCACTCACAGGCACACGCACACGCACACACACTGACGCTATCTCCTCCTTTCCCTCCTCCTCCTCCTCCTCTATCGCCTCCTGCTGCTCCTGCTCGGCCCCTTACTCCTCCTCTTCCTCCCTCCTCTTCCTCCCTCTCCTCCTACTCCTCTCCTCCTCTCCTCCTCCTCCCCCCTCCTCTCCTGTCCCTCCTCCTCCCCCTCTCCTCCTCCTCCCTCTCCTCCCCTCCTGCCCCTCCTCCCCCCTCTCGTCCTGCTCCTCCTCCCTCCCCCCTCCCCTCCTGCTCCTCCTCCCCCCTCCTCCTCCCTCCTCCCCCCTCCCCTCCTCCCCCCTCCCCCCCTCCTCCTCCAGGGTAAGGCGAGGCCCCAGGCGGAGGTGGACTGCGTGGAGCATCTCAACAACCAGCTGCAGCGCCACCGCCGCCACCGCCGCATGGCCACCGCCAAGCAGCAGAGGGCAGCGCTGAGGCGCATCCGCCAGCTGCAGCAGACGGTAAGAGGAAGGGCGGTAATGAGTGTAGTGCAGCAGACGGTAAGAGGAAGAGCGGTAATGAGTGTAGTGCAGCAGACGGTAAGAGGAAGGGTGGCAATGAGTGTAGTGAAGCAGACGGTACGAGGAAGAGTGGTAATGAATGTAGTGCAGCAGACGGTAAGAGGAAGAGTGTAGTGCAGCAGACGGTAGGAGGAAGAGTGGTAATGAGTGTAGTGCAGCAGACGGTAAGAGGAAGGGCGGTAATGAATGTAGTGCAACAGACGATAGGAGGAAGAGTGGTAATGAGTGTAGTGCAGCAGACGGTAAGAGGAAGAGTGTAGTGCAGCAGACGGTAAGAGGAAGGGCGGTAATGAGTGTAGTGCAGCAGACGGTAAGAGGAAGAGTGGTAATGAGTGTAGTGCAGCAGACGGTAAGAGGAAGAGTGGTAATGAGTGTAGTGCAGCAGACGGTAAGAGGAAGGGTGGTAATGAGTGTAGTGCAGCAGACGGTAGGAGGAAGAGTGGTAATGAGTGTAGTGCAGCAGACGGTAGGAGGAAGAGTGGTAATGAGTATAGTGCAGCAGACGGTAAGAGGAAGAGTGGTAATGAGTATAGTGCAGCAGACGGTAAGAGGAAGAGCGGTAATGAGTATAGTGAAGCAGACGGTAAGAGGAAGAGTGGTAATGAGTGTAGTGCAGCAGACGGTAAGAGCAGCATAGTTCAGACCTGATTATGTGGTGGAACGAGGTAGAAGTTCAGTAGGCTGATGTGTTCGCCTTCTAAAGTTCAGACCAAAGATTCGCCTTGCAACGACTTGCGACTCGCAACTCCTTGCGACTCCTTGCGACGAGACGGGCTGCGACGTTCTAAAACTGGGCAGTTCACACTGGCTGCAACGCGCTGCAACGCGCTGCAACGGGCGGCGGCGGAAGGTGGTTTCCCTAGCAACTGTGAACGCTCTGGCACAGCTGAGCATCATTTGCATAGGTTAGACTTGCGATTAGTTAGGTTTGCGATTAGTTTTATTTTTATTTTGCTTGAGAGTAGGCTTGAGTTAAGGTGTTCTGGCATTCTCCACTACATCTGCATTGGAGTAAATAGCTGGACTTTACAGTTAGTTTAGATTACCCGTTGTTGGACACATTGCATTTTCCATTGGTTGAATTTCAGTTTGGTCTGTCTTTGTTTACCATCGGCTCAACTACTATTTGGAGATGGATAACTTAATTATAAACAGGCCTAATTATGTAAGTGAGAATGAAATGGTGGCAGTCTTAAAATAATAAAAAATAATAAGGTCGGATTCCAGTCCGTTGTACCGTAGACCCACAGAGAAATTCTCTGTCGTAGTAGAAAAATTACAAATTACAAAAACTTGTGACCCTATATCCATGTAGAGTTAAGACCATGAATTGGATGCGTTTCCAAAAATAAGACGCCTTTACATCCAGTTAAAGGCGTCAATGTGACTTGCGTCACATTGATTTACGAAGTCGCTGCTCTGCTTACAGAGACGATCCAGTAAGGGGACAACACCACATCAGGCCACCGAAATAATAGAATGAGCGAAAAACTTTTTTTTTTGGCTATTTTCAAGCAGTGGAGTGAAACACGACATTAGGTTTTGAATAACTGGATGTAAAGGCGTCTTATTTTCTGGAAACGCGACCAATTTATGGTCTTAACTCGAGTAAGGTCGTGACGTACAAGTTGTTCTGTGCTGTGATTGGCTGAAGAGAAATAGCTAAATCGCCGCGTTCTAAAACTGGACCTTGCGATTTGACATGCTCCTTGCGACTCATTGCGACTCATTGCGACTCCTTGCGAGTGAACGACCCGTTCACACCGCCCCTGCGACGTTCTAAAACCGTCTCGTTGCGAGTCGTTGCAAGGTGAATCTTTGGTCAGAACTGGGCTTAACAGAACTCTTAGATCCCATTCTTCCTGGGACCTCTGTCAGTGTGTGTGTGTGTGTGTGTGTGTGTGTGTGTGTGTGTGTGTGTGTGTGCGTGTGTGCGTGTGCGTGTGCGTGTGTGCGTGCGTGCGTGTGTGTGTGTGTGCGTGTGTGTGTGTGCGTGTGTGTGTGTGTGTGCGTGCGTGTGTGTGTGTGTGTGTGTGTGTGTAAGGTGTATGTAAACAAAACCAACACAGCATGCTCATACATGTACAGTACATGCCTGAGGAAGCGTGTGTGTCCAGGTATGTGTGTTCAGGAGTGTGTGTGTGTGCATGGGTTTAGCGCGCCCTCAGGTTAGTTATGCGGGAAGCCTTCCTAACCCTGAGGGGTGTAGCTTCTACTATGACTCCATGTCCCCCCCCCCCCCCCCCCCCCCCCCCCCCCCCCCCCCCCCCCCCCCCCCCCCCCCCACCCCCCCCCCCCCCA
>NC_079412.1:20807759-20885323 GCF_026213295.1 Gadus chalcogrammus
GTGACCTGTGTGAGCCCTTCTACTACAGAGACCCCCGCAGGGACGTCAGGGACCCCCAGGTCTGCACCGGTGAGTCAGGGGGGGGGGGTCAGAGAGAGTCACCAGTGTTGCAGCACCATACATGTGAGGTACCCTACACAGAGCGCTCAGGCCAGGGGATACCGTGCAGACATGCAGTGGAAGCAGAACCAATAAGATATGAGCTTGGTTCCTTGACTTTTTCACGTTCTGCGCTGAAGGGGAACCACCTCTCTTCTGGTGGTCCTCGTTTAGAGCCACCAGGGGTCAGAGAGTACTGGTTCATACGTGTGCTGCGGTAAAATCACAACATTTGGAAAACCCCCATTGTAACGTGACCTTTGTCTCCGCAATAAAATCCTGTTGGAGTCAGACGGGAGGCCGGGGTTTGTGCTTGTTTTGGAATTAAACCAATGAATTTATTTATATTTAGCAGACGCTTTTATCCAAAGGTTCTTACAATAAGTCCATTCGTCAGAAGAAAGAGAAACAACAATCCATCACTTTCGGTACAGCAAGAATATTCATAGAACCAAGAGAAAAGCACTAACAATAGTTAGGTTAACCCATTCCCTTTATGCAACAAAGTTAGCTAGGGTAAGATGCTACACAATGCTAAGTACTATTTTTAAGTGCAAGGACGTACAACATACAATAAGTGCGTACATCAAGTGCCAGGACGTACAACATACGATAAGTGCGTACATTAAGTGCCAGGACGTACAACATACAACAAGTGAATTAAGTGCTAGGATGTACAAACATGCAATAAATGTGTACATTAAGTGCCAGTACATACAGCATACAATATGTGCATTCATTAACCACCAGGACGTACAACATACGATGTGTGCGTCACAAGTCACTCTGAAAAAAAGAGAGTCTTGAGTTTTTAGCGCATTGTTTCTCAAAGTGCGGCCCGCGGGTAAATGGCGGCCCGCGGTGACATACAGAAAAAAATATATATATTAAAAAAAAAAGGTTGTCTTATTTTTTAAAATAATATTATATCAATATTAATTTTAACAAAAATAAACAAATATAAATAGAAAAGTCGACTCTCTCTAGCTTTCAATCCTGTTACATTTTTTAGTTTTAATCCAACTGTACATTACTTTGAAAGGATGAACCTCAGTTTCGTGACTTAGACCTCACTTGACCTCACTCCCAGAGGTCCACGGTGCAATGTTTTTTTCCCCACTGGGATGCTGACGGCGTTTCCCGCCTACATTTCTTTCCTTTGGCGGCCCTCAGTCAAATTTTGAGTTCCTAAATTGGCCCTCAGCTGTCAAAACTTTGAGAACCCCTGTTTTAGCGGAAGCTGCGGAGCGACTTCCCCATAACTGTTCCCCCCTTCCCCCCCCCCCCCCCCTGGCCCCAGCGTGCGACTGCGACCCGGACGGCTCCCAGAACGGGGGTCTGTGCGATGGCCACACAGACCGCTCCCAGGGCACGGTGGGGGGCCAGTGCCGCTGCAAGGCCCACGTGGAGGGCCCCCGCTGCGACCGCTGCCGCACCGGCTTCTTCGGCCTCAGCGCCGACGACCCCCAGGGCTGCCAGCGTGAGTACACACAGGAAGTGACGTCGGGGGCCGGCGTGGGCGCGACAACCACCCGGCTCTGATTGGTCGATCTGACGAAACCCCACCCGAGGTGGGGTTTCTTCAGATCGACCAATCAGAGCCGGGGTGGACACAGTGAGGGAGTGAGTGGGTGAGTGAGTGTGGGAGTGGGTGGGGTTTCGTCAGATCGACCAATCAGAGCCGGGTGTTCACGGTGAGTGAGTGAGTGGGGTTTCGTCAGATCGACCAATCAGAGCCGGGTGGTCACGGTGAGTGAGTGAGTGAGTGAGTGATTGAGTGAGTGAGTGGGTGGGGTTTCGTCAGATGGACCAATCAGAGCCTGGTCGACACGGATGAGCAGCGAGTGAACCCGGGTGAACGGGTGGAGTTGCACCACCTCCCTGACTCTGTAGACCCTGCACCATCAGGCGGCTGTGAAAACCTGACGGTGTTTAGACTACGGCAGGCTGAACACCGTCACCCCCACCCTAAACGTTAACGAGGGAGTAATGGCCCTTGGAGAATCGCATTCCTCTCAAGAAGTTCTAAACAAGGAGAGTTGGAAAAATCATTCTTCTATTCCTCCCTGAGGGAGATCTGTTTGAATGTGATCTCATCCTGGAAGCGTCTGTGTTTATATTAATTAGAGGACCATTTATACCACATGCCAAAACGATTACAAACCCTCCTGATAACAAAGCGCTGTCATCAGGAAATTGTGTCATAGTGTTAATGTCGTGTCATATTTTTTTAACTAATCAAACCTGAAAAATGGTTGCCGTAAATGCACTTTACATTCAGAAATCTCAAAGTGCTAAATGTTAAATGTTAAATGTTCAAAAATGTAGAGCAGGTGAAGGAACTGGTTTGAAAGTTTTAAGTCTGATTTTTGTGTACATTAATCGGGCTTTGGTATAAGACGTCATAGCGATGTAGCTGTGTACTGTGGGGACCTCCTGACCCCTGACCCCTGACCTCTGACCCCCCCCCTGTGTGCAGCGTGCCGGTGCGACCCCAGAGGGACGGTGTCGGGCCGGTCCCAGTGCGACCCGGTCAGCGGAGACTGCTTCTGCAAGCGCCTGGTGACGGGACGGGGCTGCGACCAGTGCCTGGTGAGGTCACATGGTCACCCTCCCGGGTCATGTGATCACCTTCCTGGGGTCACGTGACCACCCTCCCGGGTCACGGGATCACCCTCCCGGGTCACATGGTCACCCCCCCTGGGTCACGTGATCACCTTCCTGGGGTCAGGTGATCACTCCCCTGGGTCACATGGTCACCCTCCCGGGTCACGTGATCACCCCCCCGGGTCATGAGATCACCCACCTGGGTCACATGGTCACCCTCCTTGGTCATGTGATCACCCTCCTTGGTCAGGTGTCCAGGTCACATGACATCATCATGACCTTGATTACATGATCTGATCAATAGAAAAAAAAGGTTTAGATAAAGATTTAAATTAGGAGTAACTGGAACACAGTATGAATTTCCCAGTAAAAGGTCATTTTCCCAGTATAAACAGTAACCACTGGGTCATATGATGAGAATCTGGGTGAAATGTGGGGCTCACAGCAGCAGCCCCGGACAGGGATAGTAAAAATAATAAACATTTGAAATAAGAATAACCACTAAGACACACAGCATTGACTTTGATTGAGCTATTGTTTAACCTAACAGTCTCTCACTGGATGACGTCCTGTCTGTCCTTGTCTGTATTTTAGTGTCCTCGTCAGCTGTCTCTCTCTCTCCCCTCTCTCTCCCCTCTCTCTCTCTCTCTCTCTCTCTCTCTCTCTCTCTCTCTCTCTCTCTCTCTCTCTCTGTCTCTCTCTGTCTCTCTCTCTGTCTCTCTCTCTGTCTCTCTCTGTGTCTCTGTCTCTCTCTCTCTCTCTCTCTCTCTCTCTCTCTCTCTCTCTCTCTCTCTCTCTCTCTCTCTCTCTCTCCCTCACTCTCTCCCCACCAAGGTGTTATGTGCTGATTTAGCACCTGTTTATAACTTCCCATTCCCCGGCCCCCCGGCCCACTCAGCCAGGAATAGTAGCCAGAAATGTCATCTCCTTCCTGGCCTCAGGTTCTAAATTTAGCCCAGGGATATGCAGGCCTGTTTGGGAGAAGTGTGAGTTACAGCCGATCTAAACCGGTCTGGAGCCCGTGGGGGTCAGAGGTGAGAGGTGGAAGGTTGGCTGTGACAGACTCATGTTCAGGGGGCTTCAGCCTTAATCCTCCTCGTGAATTTCTCTCTGAGTCGGAGCGTAGCTCACTAAAAGTCCTTATTCAGTCACGAGGTCTGTACCATGTGCGGATGATTTGTCGGACAAATGAAGGTGTCCTTTTAGGTGTTCGGAGGAGACGTTGTTTGAAGCGGAACTGTAATTTGTGGTTCACACCAACTGTCATAAACCAGAGGGAGAACATGTTTACGGATGTGTAGTGATAAGAGCTCTCTGCTCTAGATACCATGTCATCAAACACAAGCTTCAGGTGTCTCTGACTCAACCGTCCATATGCTGTTGAAGACTGCATCGCACCTCCTGACCTCTGCTTGTGTCTCTCTGTCTCACTCTCTGTCTGTCTGTCTGTCTGTCTGTCTGTCTGTCTGTCTGTCTGTCTGTCTGTCTGTCTGTCTCTCTGTCTGTCTGTCTGTCTGTCTGTCTGTCTGTCTGTCTGTCTATCTGTCTGTCTGTCTGTCTGTCTGTCTGTCTGTCTGTCTGTCTGTCTGTCTGTCTGTCTGTCTGTCTGTCTGTCTGTCTGTCTGTCTGTCTGTTTGTCTGTCTGTCCGTCTCTCTGTCTCTCTGTCTGTCTGTCTCTTTCTCTCTGTCTGCCTGTCTCTCTCTGTCTGTCTGTCTGTCCGTCTGTCTGTCTGTCTGTCTGTCTGTCCGTCTGTCTGTCTGTCCTCCAGCCAGAACACTGGGCTCTGAGCCATGACCTCAACGGCTGCCGGGCGTGTGACTGCGACGTGGGAGGAGCCCTGGACAACCAGTGAGTGAAGGCCAACCAATTAACCAATTAACCAATTAACCAAAATACCACTTAAGCAGTAAGCAACATACCGATGTGTTTGCATTTTTGATGGTCTCAGACATTTTAACTTGGAGAGTTTCGATCCAGAACCGTAACGTTCTCACGGTTCCTCAGGTGTACCATGGAGAACGGGCAGTGCCGCTGCCGGAACCACATGGCGGGCCGCCAATGCTCCCAGGTGGAGTCTGGCTACTTCTTCATGGCTCTGGACCACTTCCTGTATGAGGCTGAGCTGGCCAAGATGGGACAGGTGAGACTGCTGCCCTCTGCTGGCGGACAGCGGGGTTCACTATGTCGATCACGACTACTCCAGAACCTCCGCTAGCTCATGGAGTGTTATTGTTAAGACTCAAGTGCAATCAGTAATTGTTACTTGAAAATGCTTGAAACGTGTGATTTAGCGACAGAAGAAGATCCACTAGACTCTTCATAGCCTTACTCCCCATCTTCCCACACCCCTCTTGCGCGCATATTTTATGTAGTCGTCCTTGCCTTTAAAAATAGTACTTAGCATTGTGAGGCATCTTATCTATGGAAACCTAGCAATTGTTAGAGCTTGTCACTTGTTTCTATGTACATCCTTACTGTACCGACAGCGATACAGCGTTGTTTCTCTTTCTTCTGTGATATGCACTTCGGATAAAAGCGTCTGCTAAATGCCCTGAATGTAAATGTAAGTAAACGGTTGCCCGTGCTGACTCTAACGGCGGTGCTGTGTGGTGCAGGGCTGCGTGGTGGAGCCCAGGGAGCAGCAGCCGGGCCGCCCCCCCTCCTGGACCGGGCTGGGCTTCGCCAGGGTCCCCCAGGGGGGGTCTCTGGAGTTCAGCGTCGCCGACGTGCCCTTATCCATGGAGTACGACCTGCTGCTGCGCTACGAGTCCCAGGTCAGCGTGGTAGGGGGCGCTATATGTTATTACTAATGTTACGTCATTACTAATGTTACTTATGTTATAGTGATGATGTTATACTGTAGTCCCAGGTCAGCGTGGTAGGGGGCGCTATATGTTATTACTAATGTTATGTTATTACTAATGTTACTTATGTTATAGTGAGGATGTTATACTGTAGTCCCAGGTCAGCGTGGTAGGGGGCGCTATATGTTATTACTAATGTTACGTCATTACTAATGTTACTTATGTTATAGTGATGATGTTATACTGTAGTCCCAGGTCAGCGTGGTAGGGGGCGCTATATGTTATTACTAATGTTACTTATGTTATAGTGAGGATGTTATACTGTAGTCCCAGGTCAGCGTGTTAGGGGGCGCTATACAACATATGTATTATTCACAATAATACATATGTTGTTCATGATATTATATGCGTTATTCGTATTATAATGTTTTCATCACGATATTATATGTGTAATTAATTAATGTTATTATAATATCTTAATATTATATGCTATTCATGATATGTTATGTGTTATTCATGATATTGTCATGAATTATTTGAGTTATACATAATATAACATGATATTCTGGATACGATATGCGTTGTTCATGAAATAATTTGCGTATCAACTGTGTTATTCATGTTATTCATGTGAAGTTATTCATGTTAAGTGTTATTCATGATATCTGATGTGTGATTCATGGTATTATGAGTGTTATTCATGGTAGTATACCGGTTATTCATGGTATTATACGTGTTATTAATGGTATTATGAGTGTTATTCATGGTAGTATACGTGTTATTCATGGTATTATACGTGTTATTAATGGTATTATGAGTGTTATTCATGGTATTATACATGTTATTCATGGTATTACACGTGTTATTCATGCTATGTGCTGCGTGACTAACGCTGCTGATCCCTGCCGGGGTGCAGCTGCTGCGGGACTGGGAGGAGGTCCGGGTGACGGTGGTCCGGCCCGGGTCCATCCCCACCAGCAGCCCCTGTGGGAACACCATCCCCGCCGACGACCGGCTCACCACCACCCTGCCTGCTGGATCCCGGTACACACACACGCACGCACACACACACGCACGCACACACACACACACAGACACAGACACAAACACAAGCACACGCACGCAAACGCATACACACACGTACACACATATACATACACACGCACACACACTCACGCATGCCCACGCACACACAGACGCACACGGGTATACACATACTCATACAAATGCATTCACGCACATACTAACACATGCACACACACACAAACACGAAGTAAAACACACGCACACACACACACACACACACACTAAAACACACACACAGTCTAAAACATACTAACATACACACACACGCACACTAACACATACACACACATACACACACACTAAGACATACTAAGACATACACACACCCACACACAAAGATAACCACACACTCACACACACACATAACCACACACTGACACATACACACACGCATACACGTACACACACAGAATACAGGTGAGTAACATTTTGTGTGTGTGTGTGTGTGTGTGTTTGTGCGTGTGCAGGTTCGTGGTGGTGCCCAGGCCCATATGTCTGGAGAGGGGCGTGGCCTACACCCTCCGTCTGGAGTTCACACGCTACGGCGACGCCAACAGCGTCTCTGGGGGCGGAGCCGAGACCATCCTGCTCATAGACTCTGTGAGTCACAGTGTTATATTATACATCATATATTATATCAGACAACTGTTCTTATAACAATAATACGTACCTTTCTTCAGGACCCAAGGCACTTTACATGTGGGAGTCACAGGGAGAGGAATAAAATAAAGATAAATAAAGATTTTTCTCTCCCCCTCTCGCTCTCTCTCTCTCTCTCTCTCTCTCTCTCTCTCTCTCTCTCTCTCTCTCTCTCTCTCTCTCTCTCTCTCTCTCTCTCTCTCTCTCGCCTCCCTCTCTCTCTCTCTCTTCTCCCTCTCTCTCTCTCTCTCTCCCCCCTCTCTCTCTCTTTTCCTCCCCCCTCTCCCCTTCACTCTTTCCCTCTCTCTCTCTCTCTCTCTCTCTCTCTCTCTCTCTCTCTCTCTCTCTCTCTCTCTCTCTCTCTCTCTCTCTCTCTCTCTCTCTCTCTCTCTCTCTCTCTCTCTCTCTCTCTCTCTCCCTCCCTCCCCCCCTCCCTCCCCTCTCTCTCTCCCTCCCTCCTCCCCCTCCCTCTCTCTCTCCCTCCCACCCCCTCCTCCCCTCCCACCCCCCCTGTAGATCGCCCTGCTCCCCCGCCCCTCCTCCCTGGAGATGTTCAGCGGGGGGGACGCGGGCTCGGAGGTCCGTCGCCAGGCCATGGAGCGGTACCGCTGCACGGAGGGCCCGCGGGGGGTCAGCCGCCCGCTGCTCAGCGACACCTGCGCCAAGCTCACCTCCAGCATGTCGGCCGTGATCAACGACGGGGCGCTGCGTGAGTCACCCGCCTGGGGGCGGGGCCAATGAGAGGGGGAAAGAGGTCACTCACCCCGGGGGTGGGGCGAATGAGAGGGTGAATGAGGTCGACCGCCTGGGGGCGGGGTCAATGAGAGGGTGAATGAGGTCACTCACCTGGGGGCGGGGTCAATGAGAGGGTGAATGAGGTCACTCACCTGGGGGCGGGGTCAATGAGAGGGTGAATGAGGTCACCCGCCTGGTGACAGGGTGATGAGAGGGTGATGAGGTCACTCACCTGGAGACGGGGGAAATGAGAGGGTTATGAGGTCACACACCTGGGGACGGGGGGAATGAGAGGGTGAATGGGGTCACCCGCCTGGCGACGGGGTGATGAGAGGGTGATGAGGTCACACACCTGGGGACGGAGGAATGAGAGGGTGAATGTGGTCACTCACCTGGGAACAGGGTGAATGACGTCTCTCATCTGGTGATGGGGTGAATGAGAGGGTGAATGCCATCATTCACTTGGTGAAGGTGGGCTGCCCATACCGGAGCTGTAACAAATATGTTTATGAATACTTCCGTGTATTAAGACATGTTTGTTAATACATATATCTATTAGTGCTGCAAAGCGCTTAAAATATTTAATCGTGATTAATCGCATTAATGTCATAGTTAACTCACGATTAATCGCGAGTAATCGCAAATTTTTTGTCCCATTTATTTTTCTCATTTTAATGCTCTTATCAACATGGTGAAGTGCATGGGCTTGCCTTTAAATTAATAAATTTGCGTTAATCGCGCGATAAAAAAATTAACGCCGCTAAAATTGGTTTGCGTTAACTCCGTTATAGCGCGTTTAACTGACAGCACTAATATTTATTAATACATATGTGCATTGATACTTGTTTGTTGACTCATGTGTTCATGTGTCCCCCTCAGCCTGTAACTGCGACCCCCAGGGCGCGGCCAGCTCTCTGTGTGACGTGCGGGGGGGCCAGTGTCGCTGCAGGCCCAACGTGATTGGCCGACGCTGTGACCAGTGTGCTCCAGGGACCTATGGCTTTGGCCCATCCGGATGTAAAGGTGGGACCTCTATGGTGATAGGCTGCAAACATTGACTGAATAGACTGGGATGTATCACCGCTATCACACAACAAAACTGTTTGTGTGTCCAACAAAAAATAGTAACATGTTAATAATATGCTCTTTATAAACTCATGCTGGATCAATACATATCGTTCCTGATCTGTCCCATGTTTAAAAATGCCCAGAAATCGTAAATTAATGTTTGTATACATTGTTATCATCAATTATTATTATCATTATGTATGAATAATGATTTGTATTGGTTATTAATTAGTTATGAAACATACAAATAGCGCCCTCTGGTGTCCATAAAAACACAACACACTCAATTCTAAACTTCTAAACTCCCCTCTCCTTTCCCTCTCCCTCTCTCCCCTCCCCCCCTCTCCCCCCTCCTTGCCCCCCCTCCCTCCCCCCCAGCATGCGGCTGCAGTGTGGAGGGCTCCTCCTCGCGGCTGTGTGACGGCTCCAGCGGTCAGTGCGCGTGCCGCGCCGGGGCCTTCGGTCTCCGCTGCGACGGCTGTCAGAGCGGCCACTGGGGCTTCCCCCACTGCCGGCCCTGCCAGTGCAACGGCCACGCCCTGCAGTGCCAGCAGAAGACAGGAGCCTGCATCGACTGCAGGGCCAACACAGGCGGAGACCAGTGTGACAGGTGGGGGAGGAGGAGGAGGAGAGGGAGGAGGGGGAGGAGGAGGGGGAGAGGAGGAGGAGGAGGAGGAGGAGGAGGAGGAGAGGGAGGAGGAGGAGGAGGAGGAGAGGGAGAGGAGGAGGAGGAGGAGGAGGAGGAGGAGGAGGAGAGGGAGAGGAGGAGGAGGGGGGAGGAGGAGGAGGAGAGGGAGAGGGAGAGGAGGAGGAGGAGAGGGAGGAGGGGGAGAGCAGGGGAAAGGAGGAGGAGAGGAGGAGGAGGAGGAGGAGGAGGGAGGAGGAGGGGGAGAGCAGGGGGAGAGGAGGAGGAGGGGGAGGAGGAGGAGGAGAGAACAGAGGGGAGAGGGGAGAAGGGAGAGGTGGAGGAGGAGGAGAGGGAGGAGGGGGAGAGGAGGGGGAGAGGAGGAGGAGGAGGAGGGAGAGGAGGAGAGGGAGGAGGGGGAGAGGAGGGGGGGAGGAGGGGGGGAGGAGGAGGAGGGAGAGGAGTAGGAGGAGAGGACAGGGGAGAGGAGGAGGAGGGGGAGGAGGAGGAGGAGAGGACAGAGGAGAGAGGAGGAGGAGGAGGGGGGAGGACAGAGGGGAGAGGAGGAGGAGGAGAGGGAGAGGAGGAGGGGGAGGAGGAGGAGGAGAGGACAGAGGAGAGAGGGGGAGGAGGAGGGGGGAGGACAGAGGAGAGAGGGAGAGGAGGAGGAGGAGAGGACAGAGGGGAGTGGAGAGGAGGAGAGGAGGAGGTGAGGGAGTGGGGGGGAAGGAGAGGAGGAGGTGGAGAGGTGGGGAGTAAAGGAGGAGGGGGAGAGGAGAAGGAGGGAGAGGAGGAGGAGGAGGGAGAGGAGATGATGAGGATGATGAAGAAGTTGTTAAGGTTGATTATGTTGAAGCGGAGGTTATGGGTGTAGAAGATGATGAGAATGGTGATGAAGAAAGATGCGGGGGTTGAGCATAGCACTGGTCAGGGAATGAAGGGCCGGTAGGTGGCATCACCCCCTCATAGTTAGACTCGTGTAAAAACTATTATCAAACTGGAAAAGTCGGAACAGCTCTTTCACCTTCATGGGGTTCCCAACGCTGTCATTGTGTCTCAAGGTGTGCCGACGGTTACTACGGCAACCCCTCTCTGGCGTCGGGCAACCATTGCCGGCCCTGCCCATGCCCGGACGGACCCAACAGCGGGCGTCACTTCGCCGACTCCTGTTACCAGGACAACCACAACGGACAGATCGTCTGCAACTGTATCCAGGGTTACACAGGTGAGCCTCCTGAGCTCTGTGGGAGGCTGCTTCCCTCCTGTCCTGTGTGCATTAAGCTCCTCCCCCTTCTCATCCTTTAGATGAGACTCAGCCTGTGAGCTGGTGAATGAATGAGTGAGGTCAGTGGTTCACCTGGAGCCTGTAACGCATTGCTGTAAACCGTGTTTTGGTAAATGAAGGGCTGATTGTTATCCATGCCGTGCCCTCGAAAAAACAAACAGACTACCACCGTGTTTGTCCCAAGAACGAATAGCAACGCTGAACTGCTGCAGTGTATCGAGGGTTAACGACGTCCCATGGAGACGCTAGGTCTGAACGGAGATGAACCAATGAATCACCTGACGGACCGTTTCTGGGAAGTCTAAAGTGGTGGAACGGTGGACAACAGTAACCCGCTGTTTCCTCCCTCTCCTGTCCTGCCGTCGGCACAGGGATAGTTAAACGCTCTGGAAAGACCATTTTTAAGCGTGAGTAATGGTGGTGGTGACCCCCCCCCCCCCCCCCCCCCCTGCCCCCCTGCCCCCCTGCCTCACCCACGCCTCACCTCCACCCCTAGCCTCCCCCCCTTCCTCTTGCATGGGTGCAGCAGATCCCCCCCCCCGCCCACCCCCCCCACTCCCCTGCCTGTTGGGGCACTTCCTGTCTGTGTGGAAGACCTGGCTCTGAAAACATGCAGCCACATTGCACACACCTGGATTATATTTACATTCAGGGCATTCAAAGCGGACGCTTTTACCGAAAGCGACTTATAGAAACAAAGAGAGAAACTACAATATATCTCTGTCGGTACAGTAAGGATGTTCATAGAACCAAGTGCCACGCACTAACAATCGCTATAGGTTAACCCATTCCCCGTGTACAACAAAGATAGCTAGGATAAGATGCTACATGATGCTGAGTACTAAGTGCAATTAGTATGGTTAAAGTTGATGCTGATGTTTGTGTAAAGATCAGCCACAGCTTAAGACCCTGAGCCAGAGCTACGATTCTTCACTGTTAATAAATGCTGCCCCGTGTGGTCAGAGGTTTGAAGTGCACCTGGGCTAGCTTCTGATGAACCCACGGGTCAAACCCACTATCCAGAGGGCATTGCCTCTCAGTTTCATCTACAGACGTACAGCTATCAGTGGAGCGTGCAGTGCTCCTAGAATCCTGCTGAATCTGTGTTATTCTAATGTTCATAAGTCACGCTATAACGTAGAAATAGAGGTACATGTTTTGTGGCACAAACTATGGTCTTGGACACGGCGTTGAATTTGTTTGGATGTTCATTCATGGCAGGGTTTCTGGGTCGATCTAACGCAAGGATACAAAACAAGATTAAGACCTTGTTTTGCATCCTAGCGTTAAAACCTAGCAAGATTAAAACCTAGTGAAATAATATTGACGGTTGCTGTGATGACTAATAGTTAGTTAACTCAAACAAGCGGAAGGCTCCCGTTGAGTAGGAGTAACATAGTGATCACACGCTTAATGCTCGCCAGCCAGTAGTTATTCACTCATAGAGGCATGGCAGTACCGTTCACTTTGTGCTTCAACTTTGAGAACTATCTGGGAAATCTCCTCAGACACCTTTCTGGCTCAAACCAAATCCAGAGGCCAAAACCTGCAACTTTCATTAAAAATCGACCCATCTTAAAGGGGTGATATTATGCCAACAGTGAATAGCCTTCATCAACTAGGTGTATGATGGATAGATCAGTCTACCAGCCTACCCAGTGGACTGTAGCAAATGTTTCTTATCCATCCATCATACATCTAGGTGGACCCGCCCACTTGTGATGTCACTAAAACACAGGAAGAGGCAGATTTTCCTTACCTGGTGGCATACTTCAACCCTTTAACCAAGCGACGACATCCCGGCTCTCACCCCTGTCCCCCCCTCCCCCCTCCTCCAAAGGCGCCCGGTGCGACGAGTGCGCCCCCGGTTACCACGGCAACCCCTCGGAGCCCGGCGGCCGCTGCAGGCCCTGCCAGTGCAGCAACAACATCGACATGTCGGACATGGGCTCGTGCGACCGGCGCAGCGGCGAGTGCCGGAAGTGCCTCTACAACACCGAGGGGCCCAGCTGCGGCATCTGCAAGAGCGGTTACCACGGAGACGCCTCGCGGCGCAACTGCAGGAGTGAGTGACGGGCGGCCGGGCCGCACGATGGCATGAGGAGGAGGAGGACGTTTGTATTATTAGATTTGATTACGTCAGGATCAAAATATGTTTATCAAGGTAAAAAGAGGCTGAAGATGTACAGTGTGTCTGAGGAACGTCTAAGGGATTGGTTTACTTGACTTAGATTTAGATCATTTTATTTACTGTCACACGGCTGATATTCTACCCTCAAAATGATATCAATTTTCTATAATATCCGTCCTCTCTCTCCCCTCTTTCTCTTTCCCTCTCTCTGTCTCTCTTCCTCTCTCTCTACCCCCCTATCCCCCTCGATCTCTCTCTCTCTCTCTCTTCCCCCCCCCCCCCCCCCCCCCTCTCTCTCTCAGAGTGCACGTGTAACTTCCTGGGGACGACCAGCAGCCAGTGCACGGAGCGGGATGCGTGTGTGTGCCAGCGGTCCTCGGGCCAGTGCCAGTGCCTGGACAACGTGATCGGGCTGAGCTGCGACCACTGCGCCCCCGATCACTGGAACCTGGCCGGGGGGCGGGGCTGTGAGACCTGTGGGTGTGACCCCCACAACTCCGTCAGCTCCTCCTGCAACGAGGTGTGTATGTGTGTGTCTCCATGTGTGTGTTTATGTGTCTATGTGTGTGTGTGTGTGTGTGTCTCCATTTGTGTGAGTTTGTGTATGTGTATATGTGTGCCTCCATGTGTGTGTTTCTCTCCGTGTGTGTTTGTCTCCTTGTGTGTGTGTTTGTGTGTGTGTGTGTGTCTGTGTGTGTGTGTGTGTGTGTGTGTGTGTGTGTGCGTGTGTGTGTGTGTGTGTGTGTGTCTCTCTCTGTGTGTGTGGGAGTGTGTGAGTGTGTGAATGTGCGTCTGTGTGTGTGCGTGTGTGTGTGTGTGTATCTGTGTGTGTGTGTGTGTGTGTGTGTTTGTGTGTGTGTGTGCGTGTGTGTTTGCATGCCCCTGCGTCTACAGAGCGTAACACAGTGTTTCTCCTCCCCTGCTGGCAGTTCACTGGCCAGTGTCAGTGCCGTGACGGCTTCGGAGGAAAGACCTGCACAGACTGCCAGGAGAAGTACTGGGGAGACCCCAGGACCCAGTGCAGAGGTAAGGGGGTGCAGAATGGAGAACAGTACTGTACTGTCATCAAGGATTGGTCTGATCCTTTTATCCACACTTGCTAGTGAGGCTACGAACAATCAAAGCATGCATTCAAAATTGGAGAAGCTACAATAAAAAGTACTACCTTAAAGGCTCACCTTTGTTTCCTTGCATATATTCGATATAGTTACAGTACAGATAGATAGCGTAGACATATATTGTGAGCACCCAGACATTCCATCCATACAACATGTTACCAGATTGCAGTATATTAATCCCTCTCTCCCTCTCTCCCTCCCTCTCCTCTCCTCCCTCTCCTCTCCCTCCATCCCTCCCTCTCCTCTCCTCCCTCTCCTCTCCCTCCATCCCTCCATCCCTCCCTCCCCTCTCCCTCCATCCCTCCCTCCCCTTCCACCTCACCCCTCGTCTCCCCAGCCTGTGACTGCGACTGGCGGGGCATCGAGTCGGCCCAGTGCGACCGGGCGACGGGCCACTGCGTGTGCAAGCAGGGCGTGTCGGGGGTGCGGTGCGACCAGTGCGCCCGAGGCTTCTCTGGTCTGTTCCCCGCCTGCCAGCCCTGCCACCAGTGCTTCGGGGACTGGGACCGAATCGTCCAGGTACTGACTGGGACCAACCCAGTGGTTTATTTACTCGGCTGGCTACTTGCTGCTGTCGAGAGATCATTTCACTGAGACCCTACTCAAACATACCAAAGGTCCCACAGCCAATCAAAGGGCTGCCTCAGGATCTCTGAGGTCTCCTAATCCACCTACACCCGAGTTTACGCAGCCACTTCTCTGAGAAAAAGAGAAAGTACTCTCGAGTGATCCAGATATCGATTCAGCAACGTCAGTTACGTTACGAGGGCGGCATGGGGCTCATGAGGTGGAGCGGGTCGGCTGGTGACCGGAGGGTTGCTAGTTCGATCCCCGGCTCCTCCTAGCTGAATTTCAAGGTGTCTCTGAGCAAGACACCTCACCCTAACGTCTCCCGACGAACTGGCTGTCGCCCTGCGTGGTTGACACCGACGTCTGTTTGTGGATGTGCGCATGAACCTGTTAATGTTAGGCGATACTGTAAAGCGCTTTGAGTGGCCACTGGTTAGAAAATCGCGACATAAAATGCCGTCCATTCACCATTAACCGTTTACCTTCCAGGACCTGGCGGTTCGCACCAAGACCCTGGCGGGCCGGGCCCATGAGATCCAGAGCACGGGGCTGACCGGGGCCTACGAGAAGGCCTTCCGGGACCTGGAGGAGAAGCTGGCCCAGGCCCAGGGGATCGTCAACGCCCGCAACGCCACCGCCACCGCCGTGGGAACCCTGATGGAGCTCATCGAGGACCTCAGGTACTGGGACCCGCTGGCCGCCTGGTGACTGGGAGGGTTGCTGGTTCACCGTAGGCTGGTGCTTGAGCAAGGCACATGGGTTTGATCCAGCGAGATACCTTGGTTTTAGAAATATAGGATGGCGCTTTTTATTGATCTGAGCCGGTTCAGAGCGAGGAAAGAGGAAGGCACTTAGGGGGGGGCATTGGTGTGAGGTACTGCCTTGTCATTCATGGACACAAGCCGTCACACATCATCTTGCGCATTTATTGTATGTTGTACGTCCATGCACTTAAAAAAAGTACTAGCATCTTATCCTAGCTCTTTGTTGCATACGGAGAATGGGTTAACCTAGCGATTGTTAGCGCTCGGCACTTGGTTCTTTGATCATCCTTACTGTTCCGAACAGCGATACATTGTTTATAACAAACACACCTTTGTTATCTTGCTTTTAATAAAAGCGTCAGCTAAATGCCGTAAATACAAATGTGAGGCTGTACCTGGAGAAGCATTGTCTCCATTCACACGTTATCTCTTGGTTCCCACCCCGCAGGGCTCAGATCGGCGAGACCACGGACACGCTGAACCGCCTGGAGGGGGATCTGACCATGGTCCAGGACAGCAACTCTGAGGCCAGCAAGGAGCTGAGTGCCCTGGAGAGAGAGGCCAAGGCCCTGAACCTCACCTCAGAGCAGCTCCACAGGCAGCTGGACGTCCTCAAGAACTCCAACTTCCTGGGTGAGCGGCGGGGGTTAGCGTGTTGTTACGAGGGTTAAGAGGACTAGCATTTGGCTCAGGAGGTATTGCGGGTTGGCTGGTAACCGGAAGGTTGCTAGTTCGATCCCCGGCTCCTCCTAGCTGAGTGTCGAGGTGTCCCTGAGCGAGACGCCTCACCCTAACTGCTCCTGACGAGCTGGCTGTCGCCTTGCGTGGTTGACACCGCCGTGTGTGAATGTTCGCATGAATGGGTGAATTAGCTTCCAACCGTCACTTCCTGTGTTTTCTTCCTCAGGGGCCTATGACAGCATCCGCAGCTCCTACAACCGGTCACGTGACGCGGAGCGCCGTGCCAACGAGTCCACGACCACCCGGCCCAGCACCGTCAGCCAATCGGCGGACATGCGCCGCCGCACCGAGCGCCTCATCACCGCCAAGAAGGACGACTTCAACCGCAAGAACGCGGCCAACAAGCGGGCCCTTGGGGACCTGAACGGCCGCGTGCAGGGCCTGGACATGAAGAAGATCAACGAGAAGGTGCCCTGCTGCTCTCTGGACGTTAAATATAAACTTTACATTAGTGTTTACAGGGGAATGATGACTGGGGAGATAACCGTCAAACATGGAGCCATTCAATAGTGACCATTTAAAGAGAAGTTTGTTGTGTTGTAATAGTAAACGTAAAGTTATTTGTACTTGCAGATATTAATTGTACCAGATGCTTAAATAGATACATTTACATTCAGGGCATTTAGCAGACGCTTCTATCCAAAGTGACTTACAATAAGTACATTTGTCCGAAGAAATAGGCACAACAATATAGCACTGTTGGTACAGTAAGGATGTTCATAGAACCAAGTGCCAAGCACTAACAATCGCTAGGTTAACCCATTCCCCGTATCCAACAAAGATAGCTAGGAAAAGACGCTACACGATGCTAAGTACCGTTTAAGTGCATTGACGTACAACATTCAATAAGTGCGTAAGAGGGTGGTGGTGGTGGGGGGGGGGGAGGCTACGCAGAGTCCAGGTGAACTCTGAACAAGTGAGTCCTGAGTCTTTTGCGGAAGCTGGTGAGCGACTCTGCGGTCCCGACATACAATGCATGTCCTCCCCTCACCACCGAATGCCTCTTGAACGTTGGTCCTGGGACACGAACACATCAATAACCACGCCTCCCGACCCCCCCCCCCCCCTGGCAGGTGTGCGGGGCCCCCGGCGACGCCCCGTGTGCAGACAGCCCGTGCGGGGGCGCCGGTTGCCGTGACGACGAGGGGAAGCGGCGCTGCGGAGGCCTGAACTGCGCCGGGGCGGCGGCGGAGGCCGGGCGGGCCCTGGAGAGCTCCCGGCGGGCGGAGGAGGAGCTGAGCAAGGCCATGGGCGAGGTGGAGGGGCTCTTCTCCAAGGTGGGGGGCCGGTCGCCGTCCTCGGGGAACGTGGGGGGGGGTCGTTTGAACATTGAGGACCGCTTTAAAAACATTTAGGACCTTTTCTGTTTGACACTCGTCATGTGATAACCTTCGACTAATGCCTTTCCTGTCCCATCATGGTCTATTGGTTTTAATGTTTTGGCTTTTTAAGTGGGGCGGGAAAGGTTATGGGTTCGATCCCCAATGTCCAGTCTACTTGTAGGCATCCCAGAGCAAGATGAACCCTGACCCCTACCAGCTTCTTAAGGACCTGTCTAGCCCCTACCCTACCTACCTTCATGACCTGTCTCTACTGTCTAACCCCTACCTACTCCTTAAGGACCTGTCTCTACTTTCTAAACCCTACCGGTTCCTTAAGGACCTGTCTAGCCCCTACCTACCTTTATGACCTGTCTCTACTGTCTAACCCCTACCTGGTCCTTAATGACCTGTCTCTGTACTGTCTAACCCCTACCTGCTCCTTTATGACCTGTCTCTACTGTCTAAACCCTACCTGCTCCTTAATGCACTGTCTCTACTGTCCAACCCCTTTGAAAGTCCTGCTTAATGACTTAATAGTGAATAGGTTCCTTAAGGAGACAGTTAATAGTAACTGCTATTAGTAGATAGTTAATAACAAATATAGAGGGAGGTCTTCTCCACAGACTGTTGTTGACTAGATGCTAGCGAGAGCTAAACAGGTGGAGGAAGCCAATCTGACCTCTCCCCTCTCTCCACCCGGGTCTCCTCCACCAGGTGGCGGAGGCCAAGAGCAGGGCGGAGGAGGCCAAGGGCCAGGCGCAGGCGGCGCTGGACCGAGCCACGGCCACCAAGAACAAGGTGGAGCGCTCCAACAACGAGCTGAGGGACCTCATCAAGCAGATCAGAGAGTTCCTCACGCGTGAGTCCCCGGGGGCAGAGGTTCCCCTCACACCCTCACACTATCATCTACATCACAGAGCCTGTAGGCAGAGGTTCCCCTCACACCCTCACACCATCATCTCCATCACAGAGCCTGTAGGCAGAGGCTCCCCTCACACCCTAACATCATCATGTACCGGTACATCATAGAGCCTGTAGACAGAGGCTCCCCTCACATCATGCAGGCATCATCGAGCCCGTAGGCAGAGGTTCCCCTCAAACCAGTCTGCCCTGACTCTCTGTCCCAGGATGGCACTTCTTATAACAATGTAATCATCGAAGTATACGAATGAGGATGATAGAACAGGATGGTCGATGCAGTACTGGTAAGGGTGTTCAACTCCCAGCCGGAAGCTACGGGGTTTGATCCCCAGTGTCCTCAGTCTTCCAGTAGGCATCCAAATGCCTGCTAGACCCGGCAGTGAAGAACACCCGCCAGGTCGAGCTCATCAAGGAGTCTTCCCCACATAATGTTGGAGGGTCTGAGAGGCAGGTCATGGTCGGGTCTGGGACACTTCCTCTCATCCTTCTCAGTCCATTGTCAGGAGAATAAGAGAACCAGAGCTTCTCCTGACCATCATCCATACATCACGCCTTTGGATTTGTCGTAGAGCGTCGAGACTTTAACCGTAACGAGGTGCGATTAAAACACAACGTACTTGGCTATGAGAAGCCCCGTCCCCCCGTCCCCCCGTCCCGGCACCATCTCACCGGGGGGGGGGGGGTCCGCTTGTGTGCCTGCAGAGGAGGGGGCGGACCCGGACAGCATCGAGGCGGTGGCCAACCGCGTGCTGGAGCTGTCCATCCCGGCCTCGCCCCAGCAGATCCGACACCTGGCGGAGGAGATCAAGGAGCGCGTGCGCAGCCTCTCCAACGTGGACGCCATCTTGGAGCAGACGCAGGACGACGTGCGCAAGGCGGAGCAGCTGCTGCTGGACGCCAAGAGGGCCAGGTGACGCTCCCCTCTGATTGGTTCATCCCCCCCCCCCTCGAACCCTCTCAACCAATCGCTCACTCTCTCGCTTTCTCACTCTTTTGCCATCTTCCTCTCCCTCTCCCTCTCTCTCTCTCTCACTCTCTTGTTCTCTCACTCTCTAGCTCTCTCTCTCTCTCTCTCTCCCTCTCTCATCCTTCTACCTCTCTTGCTCTCTAGCTCTCTCTCTCTCTCCCTCTCTCACCCTTCTACCTCTCTTGCTCTCTCACTCTCACTCTCTTTCTCAACATCTCCACCTCTCTCGCTCTTTCTCTCGCTCACCCTCAACCTCAATCTCACTGTAACCCTCTCTACTGCTCTCTCACTTTCTTACCCTCTCTAACTCTCACTCTCACAATCTCTACCGCTCTCTCACTCTCTCTCTCTCACTCTCTTGTTCTTTCTCTCTCTCGCTCTCTTGCTCTCTCTCCCTCTCTCATCCTATCTACCTCGCTGTTTCTTTCGCCTTTGCTCTATACTAACTCTACCTCTCACTCTCTCAACCGCTCTCTCACTCTCTCTTGCACTCTCTCCCGCTCTCCTGCTCTTTCTCGCTCACTCTCTCTGCCCCTCCCTCCCTCTCTATTTATGTCATTGTTGGACTTCACAATATCATGAGTGCATTCTTGTTCAGCCAAGTGGGAGTTGAATGCCATGCTTGGATGGATTTAGAAGGTTTCTGTTTTTATTTCAAGCAGCATTCGTTAATTTTTGACCCAAAGAAGGAACTCTATATAAGGGAAGGATTCTTATAAACAAACTCAATGTTATGAGTTCAGGGCAGGCAAGCTAACAAGAGAGAGGATCTAATGTCAACATTACCTCTGAGGCTGCTGAAAGGACTCTTCTGTAGAGGTGGAGGGTGTTAACAAAACTGTGTGTGTGTCTGTGTTTGTGTGTCTATGTACGTGTGTTTACGTTTGTGTGTGTGTGTGTGTGTGTGTGTGTGTGTGTGTGTGTGTGTGTGTGTGTGTGTGTCTGTGTCTGTGTCTGTCTGTCTGTCTGTCTGTCTGTCTGTCTGTCTGTCTGTCTGTCTGTCTGTCTGTCTGTCTGTCTGCGTGCGTGCGTGCGTGCGTGCGTGCGTGCGTGCGTGCGTGTGTGCGTGTCCAGGCACAGTGCGGAGGGGGTGAAGACCACCACGGAGACGGTGAAGCAGGCTCTGCTCGACGCCAAGACGGCTCAGGCCACCGCGGAGGAGGCTATCGCCAGGGCCAAGTCCGACATCGGGGACACTGAGAACCGTCTGGCACAGGTAACCGCCTCTCTAATGGCCCAGGTAAACCCCCCCCCCCTACTGGCCCAGGTACCCCCCCCCCCCGCCACCTAGTGTTCCAGGTAACCACTACTGGCCCAGGTACCCCCACCTGTAGTTGCCCAGGTAAACACCCCACATCCGACGTTCACCGAGGAGCGATCTTCCTACACGCCCTTTGACCCCCCGTCCTCCCCCGATGACATCACACGTAACCTGGGTGACCCCTCGGTCCGCAGATCGAGTCGGAGACGTCCAACAGCGAGAAGGACCTGCGGGACGCGGTGGAGCGGCTGGGCACCCTGGGCCAGCAGATCGACGCCCTGAAGAACAAGAGGGTCGGCAACAACATGGCCGCCGCCCGCGCCGAGGAGACCGCCACCATGGCCCGCGACAAGGCCAACGAGGCCAAGCAGGTGAGTGTGTGTGTGTGTGTGTGTGTGTGTGTGTGTGTGTGTGTGTGTGTGTGTGTGTGTGTGTGTGTGTGTGTGTGTGTGTGTGTGTGTGTGTATCAGACAGACAGACAGACAGCCAGACAGCCGTCCGTCCGTCCGTCCGTCCGTCCGTCCGTCCGTCCGTCCGTCCGTCCGTCCGTCCGTCCGTCCGTCCGTCCGTCTGGCCGTCTGTCCGTCTGTCCGTCTGTCTGTCTGTCTGTCTGTCTGTCTGTCTGTCTGTCTGTCTGTCTGTCTGTCTGTCTGTCTGTCTGTCTGTCTGTCTGGCTGTCTGGCCGTCTGGCTGTGTGTGAGTGAGTGAGTGTGCGCCTGAATGCACACAGGACTTGCACTTTTTGTTTCTTGCAAACTTACGACGTAGGAGGATGATGTTGTCGATCTGTCCAGATCTGTTTACATGATAGTTCAATAGGATGCCCTTCGACGACTTGCTAATTCAGGATTAATGAATGTCAGGGGGTCAGAGTTTTTGCTCCTCATGTCCTGAAGAGACACACGAGGGGTTTCCCCCCAGGATCGTCCTCCCCAGGGGGAAGAGTCCTCCTGACGCCCTGTGCCTCCCTACTCCCCCCCTGACGCCCTGTGCCTCTCCCTGCTCCCCCCCTGACGCCCTGTGCCTCCCTACTCCCCTCCCGCCGCCCTGTGCCTCTCCCTACTCCCCCCCTGACGCCCTGTGCCTCCCTACTCCCCCCCTGACGCCCTGTGCCTCCCTACTCCCCCCCTGACGCCCTGTGCCTCCCTACTCCCCCCCTGACGCCCTGTGCCTCCCTACTCCCCTCCCGCCGCCCTGTGCCTCTCCCTACTCCCCCCCTGACGCCCTGTGCCTCTCCCTACTCCCCCCCTGACGCCCTGTGCCCTGTGTCCGGCCCCTCCCCAGATCCTGGAGGGCCAGCTGACGGATAAGTTCCAGGAGGTGCAGCAGCGGGTGGACACCAAGGCCCGGGCGGTGCAGGAGGCCAGGCAGCGGGCCGAGGGCCTCCGCGACCAGGCCAAGGAGCTGCTGACCGACGCACAGAACAAGCTGCTCAGACTCGCAGGTGGGTGGGGGGGCTGGGTGAGGGCTGGGTGTGTGTCTGTAGGTGGGTGGGTGTGGGTGTTGTGGTGTATGTGTGGGTGTGGGTGTAGGTGTAGGTGTAGATGTGTGTGTGTGTGTGGGTGTAGATGTGTGTGTGTGTTGGGCTGTGTGTGTGTGTGTGTGTGTGTGTGTGTGTGTGTGTGTGTGTGTGTGTGTGTGTGTGTGTGTGTGTGTGTGTGTGTGTAGATGTGTGTGCTGTATGGCACCCATTGCCCTCCTGATCATCCCTGGAAGGAGGGATCCCCCACTCTGCTTTCCTTATCAAGATTTCTTCCTTTACATTTAAGGGAGTTATTTTTCTTGCTGGGGGGGCTAGGCTCAGGGGGTTGTCATAAACATACGGCCGGTAAGCCCTTTGAGACTGTACCTGTGGTTAACGGCTATACTAATACGATTGAATTGAATGTAATTGAACATTATGGATCCTCCTCCGCCCGGTGTCTCCCCAGAGCTGGAGAAGGAGTATGAGGAGAACCAGAAGAGGCTGGAGGGCAAGGCACGCCAGCTGGACGGGCTGGAGGACAAGATGAAGGCCATCCTCAGCGACATCAACAAGCAGATCCAGATCTACAACACCTGCCAGTAGCCCGGCCCCGGCCAATCAGAGCCCCTCCTGTTGCCCCCGCCCCTCCCTGTCCCCTCGAGCTTCACTGGTCTGCACTGAGACTACACTATGCACTGTTGTCCAATCACGTTAAAGATACTAGATGAGGGGGCGGGGCCTGATGTAAGGGGAAGAGATTCGACTTTTGGGAATGTGCTCAATGTTGTCAGTTTTAAGAAAATGCCCCTGTACGTATTTTTAAAGTAACATTTTTCAAATTGTTTAATATTTTGTCTGCAACTGCAAACGCAAAGTCATTGTTTATTTTCTTACTGCCAAATAAACCAAACTACTGGACCTGTCTGAGGCCCGTGTCAGCTGTCTTTCTGATGCCTTCACTACTTCATGACACCAAAATCAATCAATTACATTTTCAATTAAATTCAATTTTATTTGTATAGCCCTAAATCACAGGTAGAGACTCAAATGGCTTAACAGGCCATACATTTATGAAACCCCACTGACTATAGCCCAAGAAAAAAGTCCTTTAATAAGCAAGGAAGAAATCTTGAGAAGGAAGAGTGGGCGATCCCTTGTTCCAGGAGTGCAATGGGTGCAAAAATGTACTTACATGCATACATACAGGCAAAACATCAGTCATATTCTTAAGAAGTCATCAATAAAAAACGATTCTGTCTTTACAAAGATAGTAAATATGATAGCAATATGATTTGTTTATGTTAAGTGAAACAGTGGAACGGGTTCATATTGTATAACTTGTTATGAGCCACACAGACCTCGAGTTGTTTGTTCTAGTAACCTATCGGACTCGGAGGTTGCGTGGGTTCGTGTTTTTTGCCTTACTGATCAGAGTGAGTCGTGGACTGAAAGACGGATAAAAGCGTTAGATCACTCCAACTGACATGTTAATGAGGTAGGAGTTTGGGTAAGGTAGCAGGAAAGATATTTCTATGGTGCAATCAGCTCTAATCAATAGCTTTATTGCCATAGAAACAACGAACAGTTCAATTGCCAAAGTTAATCAAGGGTTGATTAATAATTTAACCTAAAATACTGAAAATAAAGAAAAAAAGGACAAACTACAATGCATAAAATAAGCATATATCGATCTACACTGCACTCCTCTCCTTCCCTGCCTCCTATCTCCCTCCGCCCTCGCAGGTCACGTGCTCTCCATCCAGGAACTCGCGTCTGCTGGTTTTGTTACCAAACAAAGTGCGAGTCACTTCGCCGGCTCTGCGACACCGAAACACCGACCGACTGGCCGACCTCTGCTGCCTCACCCCCCGCCACACCCGATGTACCCACAACGCGCCATGGGCGCCGGGTGACCAGGAGACCAGGAGAAGGATCCATAATCACCGCTGCAGGCTGCGGGGCTTCAGCGGCGGCGGAGCAGCAGCGGGCCTCGGCCTCGGGAGGAGCTTAGCTGCGGGGACGCAGACCCAGTCTACGGCCATTGTGTGTCGGGATCCGGGAATCGAGTATTTGCTGTGATATCTCCATGTAAGTGTCCTGGGTTTCACCCGACAGTACCTCCGGGGAGGGAGGGAGACGTCCGGTATAGACCCGCGGGGTGTCGTGCGTGTTGGCCGGGGGTCGTGCCGCTGTCCGCCGTGTCAGGTCGGCTACCGCGCGGCTAATGACATTAGCACGCTGCTAGCTGGCTAACGCTCCGAGCGGTCGAATAAGAGCCTCGGTTTTGTGATCTATTTGATTATTTGGGTGTTGTGCGACATTATGTGTATGTGTTCACAACTGTTTTATAAGCAACCACGCAGTTGTCAAAGCGTTCGTGTGGCTGACTTTGTGATGATGATGATGATGGTGATGTTGAGGTGCACATGGGGGATGAGGATGTCAAACAATGCACTGTCGTGGTGTTGTGTTGAACATGTGAATATTAGACGTACAGTAGGCCTATATGTTGTTGGGTTTAAGAATAGACATGCGGAGCACCGATGGTGTTTCCTGGTCTTATTGTGATCTGAATGTCAAAAGGTGCCGCGTCTGGCCAGGAGCTGACCGGAGGAGGAAGGGTTTTGTTTATTCATGATCGGTCACCGGAGTTAAGAACATTTTATTTTGGTAAAGCAAGACATTTACATACCTTTTTGGGCGAAAAAGATCATGAATATTTATTATCGTTTTTCATAGTCCTGACATATTTTTTTCAAACGTGTACAGCGAGGAATATGATTCTCTTTGTCTCTTCCGAGAAAAAAAAACGAACTGCAGGGGAAGGGCATGGTCTACTCAAGGATTGTTGGACTCCTACTTCCCCATATCCTACCTGGCCTCACTCTCCAAGGGAGAGGCTTAATCCCCACTTCCTCATGAGTAAACAGTAAACTATTGACTACAAACACTGCCCTAACGTCTTCTCCTCCTCCCCGTTCCTCCCAGCCCCAGGTCGCCCGCCCACCAGTGTGAGCCCGTGCGTAGTGATTCTGTTCCGGGAGCGCTCAGCGGCACAATCGCCAAGATAGCCGGTCCAGGCAGGAAGCGGCACACCTCAGATCCAGAGCCCTGCAGCGAGCGCAGAGACGGCCAGCCCCTTAGCGCCAAGTGCCTGAAGATGGCGAGCGGCGGAGGGGAGACGGGGGGCCGGCGCGGCGGGGGCGGGGGCGGGCCCTCCCAGAGAGGGCCGGAGAGGGGAGGCGTGGAGCTGACCTCCTCCAGCACCAGTAAGAAGAAGCAGAAGGACCGGGCCAACCAGGAGAGCCGAGAGGCCAAGAGGGCCGCGGCCGCCACTGGAGGGGCGATCGCCGAGGCCAAGAAGGGTTAGTGTTGGTTGTTGTTATTGTTGTCGTTGTCATTAGGGACGCACCAAATTTTCGGCCACCGAAAATTTTCGGCCGAAAAAGGCACAAAAGCAGAAAATACTTTTTTCACCGAAACAACAAAGCCGAAACAGAAATATGTGATGACGCAAACAAAAAGCGCGGATAAGCGCCAACATGTCTGCGGTGTGGACGTTTTTCAATGTTGCTGAGAAAGACCCACGTAGAGCGATTTGCAAAAATTGCAATGCCTTGATTTTAACTAAGTTAGTACACAGTCATAGCCGTAAATACAATGGTATGGTACTAATGATTGGCATAATAATTTCTTTCGGTGTTTCAGTTTTCGGCCTTGGGTTTCCTCACTCAGCTACGTTACTAAGGGAATACCTGATCTAATACACCCAGGGAGAAGGGTTAGGGTAGTAGTTGTTGTCATATTTACAGTACTTGGGTAATACCTGATTTAATACACCCGACGAGAAGGCTAAGGGTTGTCATGACTACAGTATTAGGGGAATACTTGATCACATGCTGTTTAGGACAGAAGGCCAAAGGTGCGTTCAAATGAAAATAAAAATGTACCTGCGTTACCCAGACGAAGTTGCTTGCGTGAACGTGCGAGTGATTCAGCTTTAATCTGAATATTTCAACTTGAGTGAATATGTATGAATTTGTATCGTTCGCGCGAGGAGAATCCGGTGAAGTCTGCGTGAACCGGGTCGTTGGCAACGCATGACTGAAGGCATCCAAGCCGGTGGCTGTTCTTGGATAATTTGCATCTATTAGGGACGCGTTGTTGCATTGACCTTGTAGGTAATCACGCCGTGCCTTTGGTGTAAATGCTCCGTAAGGGTTATCATAGCTACAGTACTAAGGGAATACTTAATGTTAGTGTTGTTGATATTAATTGTCATAATTACAGTACTGATATAATACTTCATCAGACAAGTCTTTGTGTGCTTGGTATTAATGGCTGTCATAATTACATAAATGTGTGGTCGTCGTGGTGACGCACGCCGTTCCCACGGCGACATGGTGGTGAAGCGTTGGCCGTGAGGTCCACGGTGGTGCCAGGAAACGTCCACGCGGCTCAAGAACGGCACATTAGAAATGTGTCATTAACGAGCTGCGTTACGCCAAGGAAACCGCGGTGGCGGGTGATGATGCCCGCTTGGTCGGGGAATTGCTGTTAAAAGCCATCAAGTGCTAAATGGTTTGTACTAGTGTTGCTAAGATACCAAGCTGTCAGGCTTTTGGATTCTATATTTCGGTGCTTGTTAGAATAACCAGGTTACTGGGGGTCTGTTTCCTGTATACTGTCGATTGGAATTGCCAATCAGATCTCTTAAGTCTTGATTGGATCGGAACACCCAGACGTAAGGGGAACATGGAGACCCGCTGAGCTAGGATGTTAAGCAGGCGCTGAGTCTACAGTATAATCTGGTGTCTTGGCTGTGTACGCACGGTCCGTGGCTTGGTTACAACTTTACAACTCGGTTTTTAGCGCGTGTTTGGTTTTACAGATGTTGGTCTTGTGTTCAGTTATTTAGCACGTGGATGGTGATTAGGGATGCACCGAGATGAAAATTCTTGGCAGAAACCGAATATACTGAAACGGGTGGCCGAAAGCCGATAACGAATACCGAATGTGGCTTTTGCTGTTTTTCATTCATTTTGCTTTAATTTTTCACCATTGCATAAATCAAACAATTAAATGCCCCTTATAATTTTTTTTGTCTTGCTTTTCAATAAAAAAAATCAATTACAAATTTGATACAAAATATTTATTTAATACTGAACGTTTTCTAACATTCCAGCAGACCTTATAGCAATAATTTAAGAACAATGTACCTTTTTAAATAAATGAGTAAAACATTATTATTTTTTTTAATCAAAAATAGAAATGTTCAGTGTATTATTTTCGGCTTTTTTACTCCTTGGGCCGAAACCGAACATTATGTTTTGGGCCATTTTTGGTGGCCGAATATTCGGTGCATCCCTAATGGTGATCATGGCCAAATGAGGCCTGTCCAATACACAACCAAAATCCCTTCTTCGTACCAATGTGACATTTTACATCTTGGCACCTAACCCGTGTATACAAAGATGGCTAGCATAAGACGCTACACGATGCAAAGTACTTGTTTCAGCAGTGGGACACGACGGACATCTGTGTATGGGAAGTGTCCTCTGTGCGTTAAATGAGTAGGCCATCCTTTTGTCCCGTGAGCTGGTTTCACACATTGCTGCGGACCAAGTCTGACGAGGTCCATCTCTGGTCTGGGAGACGGGACTTTGCCAAGGTCGTTCAAGTACTATCTGTCTCTCCCTCTCTCCTTGCCCTGGATGTATCTTATAAAGTGCTGTAGCTGTCCCCCCTCCCTTAGTCTTCCTCTCTGCCTCTCCCTCCCCTGTGTTTACCCTGTGTATCTTATACAGAGCAGTGCTGTCGTCTCTGATTCTCTCTCTCACTCCCTCTCTCTCTCTCTCCCCCTGCTTATTTCTTCTACAGTGCTGTAGTCTCTCCTCTCTCTCTATTCCACTGTCTCCCTCTCCCTTTCTACAGTGCTGTAGTCTCTCCTCTCTCTCTATTCCACTGTCTTCCTCTCCCCTTCTACAATGCTGCAGAGGGCTGCAAGTGCTCTCTCTAGTGATAACTTACAGCCCCCAATAGCTAATATACCAGATATTGAATGCTAACTGACGGCATCCTTAGCTTATATACCAGCAGGCACGCCTAAATCCTAACTAATGGCATACAAGTGATAATATACCGGCTAGCATGCTCCAGTGGTAACCATCTGTGTCCGTTAGCTAATAGACCAGCTAGCGTGCCTCAAAGCTAACTAATAGTATCAATTCGCTTATATACCAGCTAGCGTGCCTCAAAGCTAACAAACGGCACCCATAAACGTACGTAACAACTGGTGTTCCTCAGTGCAAACCAAAAGCAACCATGAGCTTATATACCAGATAGCATGCCCCAATGGTAACCAACCAACAAGCTTATATAACTCCTCATTAGCATCCGTAGCAGGGCTTGTATTGTTAATAGCAGGACAGAAGGGGCTGGGGGGAGATGAGAGGATAATAGTGCTGATGTTCATGTTAGTGTGCCTCAGTGTAATCCCTGACTGTAGCTCACAGATGGGGCCCGGGTTGGGGCGGGGGGGGGGGGGGGGGTTGAGCTTGGTTCCTTGGCCCATGTGTCCTCGCCTCTTGTGGATGCTGACTCGATGCTGAACGTTATCTGATCCGACGAATCTGAAACGCAGTGGATGAGGGTTACATGGTCGACACTCGGCACCCACGTTGGAGCCAATGCAAGTGTTCTTGTTCCTGTTGGTGTTCTACTGACGTGGTATTCTCTCCTGCTATCTCACGGCCATCTGGGTTACTTAGACGTGACGAAGCTCATTTGGGATGAATGTGCCTGATGAGCGTGTGGCCGGCTACTCTGTGAGTGATCCAACCTCCAGAGATGTGCGTCGCGCTAGCTAGCGTATCAAATGTCCCGTGGAACGTTAGTTTGTCCTACAGGGTGAGAGGCATTCGTATACCGCTGCTCACCTTGAGAGTATCGATGAATAATATGACGGATAACCAGTAGAAGAAGAGCTACAGTACAGCTATGGTTCAGTACAGGTACATTACAACCTTGGAGAAAATGCAAGCCTCAGGCTGCAGAGTATTGGGTTCTGCGCACGACCTTTCACGAGCAGGAGAGGGCGAACGAGCTCAACACGAGTAGGCTGAGGACGAGAGAGAGAGAGAGGGAGTGTAAGGGGGCTAGAGAGGGAGAGAGGAGGGGAGTGTATGGGAAAGTGAGGTCTCTCTCGCCCTCCCTAGAATAAGCCAGAGCATGGCACTGCGCTAGTGACCGTGCTAACTGCCCCATGCTACAAGCAGAGCTTCTGAGCTGGATCTCACCATGACGGGAGGTAGGTTGGCCGAGTGTGCTTTTATACCCTAGCTTCATTTGGTTGAGATTTAAGAAGGTTGGTAAGGTGCTTTGGTTTAGTGTCGGTCAACAGTCCAGGGCCTGAGGTTAACTTGGCCCCCAGCCACTGGTAGCCACCAGCGTCTAACCAGACGGATGTTTGTGTAATAAAGATGAAATGCACAAGCAGAGAAAAACATGTTTCCAGTTGTGTTGTTCCAGATCCAATGTCACCAGTTTGATTATGATGATGTGATACATCTGGTCCTCCGAAAATAATTTATTTATTTAAATAATAAAAGTAAACCGACGGTGAGGGTTCCAGTTCCTTTCTTCAGCCGGATATAACAGGACCGGGTTGGCTTGGACTGTGGTCCATCCTGTCCGCATTGTGCCCTTTAGTTTCACTTTCTCTTTACAACAAGGCAAAAGCAATGTGTAGCAGGAAAGAGAAACTAATCAGCGTGTGTGTGTGTGTGTGTGTGTGCGTGTGTGCGTGCGTGCGTGCAAACGATCATGCCTGTGTGTCACTGTTGATCTGTCTGAAAGCAGTGATCTCTCTCTGATGTGGGATTATATTTGTTTTCCACTGGGGGTATTAGGACTATTTTGAGGAAATAGGGGGTAAAACCATCCCATTCAAGTTCAACTCCAAATAGAGTTGTATCGCGTTACATCAGGACATCTGTGATGGGGTGTGCATTGCAGAGGAGCCGGGAGATAAAACCAAACCAGTTGGTGGCAGCGCAGACAAATCCACACTGGACCGTTCGCACCCTGCCTGCATGTGGCCGTGGATCAGCAAGGCCTCGTCCTTAGGCCGTGGGAACTCACGCTCCCGAATCAAACGCCACGTCTGACTTCCTCTTCAAACTGTTTCAACTCTTCCTTTTACTGCAGTGTTAGATTATATCGGACACTGACGCCGTAAATAGGAGGATTCAACAAAAAAAATGTAAGAACGTGAGTGAGAAAGGCAGTCCGTACATCTATTAAGGATCGGGGGTTCAACTGATCTTTTCACACTAGAGTTTGGTTTCACAGGTTATCAGATTCCGGACCACGGCTCATCGCCCTGTAGTCTAAATCCTGCTGGTTTTAGCCTCCTCTGCATGGTTCTGATTGGCTCTTGCCCTCCGTGCCTTGTTCTGATTGGCTGTCGCTCTCTCTGTGTGTGTGTGTTGCCCAGATGTGTTTGTGGACTGGAAGCAGAACGCCAACGAGGTGATCGTGCGTCTGCGCTGCGGAGACGGAGTGCAGAGGGCGGAGGACGTCCGCACCACCTTCACAGACACCACGTGCCACGCCCACTTCCCAGGTACGCTGCTGCGCTACGCTGCTAACACGTCATGCTAGCGTGGAAAGGACCACAGGACACTGTAGCCGGGCTACTCCGCAGCTCCAGAGAACAACAAATGAGTAGAAACCAGACTCAGCCATCGATCCAGCATAAAGAACACAAGCACACACTGGACAATTTATGCGCCATTTTAACCTTGGACACACGATCAATGTGTTGCATGCATGGTCGATAAGATTTGATCGGTGCTCTATGTTTTTACATTATGTGGTTAAGTTAAGATTTAGAAGTCTTATTCACTGTTACTGTTACTGTCCTGTAATGTCCTGCTGTCCTGCCGTCTGGGTTGGATAAAGCTTCTTGGCTTTGTTACGTCCTACGAGTCCAGTCTCTCATCCTAACTGTGGCGGTTTATCAAGAGGTTTCCATTGATCCCCCCCCTCCCCCCCCCCCCTGTGTTTGACCCCTGACCCCCAGATGGGCGGCAGTGGGAGTGCCGCCTGCAGGAGGAGATCGAGGCGTCCTGCAGCCGGGCTCAGTACAAGGAGAAGGCCGGGCTACTGCTGCTCAACATGCACAAGAAGATCCCCTTCCACATCTGGCCTTCACTCATGGTGAGGCGCTCCTCCTCCTGCTGCTCCCTGCAAACCAGCTCGCCTGGGGGCACCCCAGTGTGTCGTCGTCCCCCCTGGTCCTTTAAGGAACATGGGTTCACCCCTAATAAACATGGGTGCACCCCTGGTTCCTTTTTTAAAGCACATGGGTTCACCCCTGATTCCTTTAAGCAAAAGGCTCCTTTAAAGCCAATAACATCAATTAATTTAAGGGGCCCTATTTTAGGGGCCCCAGATGTATGGGTGACTACTTCTGTTGGTACAGTTCACTGGATACACACTAAAATAAGCATTGTTTTGCAATTTTAATTGAAGAAAAATACACTATGATTGCGGGGTGGGTTTTCCTTTAAACATTGGTTCGGTATCTTGAGCACTGAACTGCCCATCACATAGATATAAATGCAATACAAAGAAGTAAGTCAGAATAGTTTTTGGGCCCTGTGGTTGATTCTGACTCCCTGCTCCTTCCTCTCTGCTTCAGTCCAACAAGAAGGAGAAGGTCCCCGCCTCGGCCGAGACCAAGAACGGCAAGCAGCACACCGCCGCGCCGTCGCCCAAGGCTGAGTCCGGCCCCGCCCCGCCCTCCAACGCCACGGCCACGGCCACGACCCCCCTCCCAGAGCCCCGACGGGGGGGCGGGAGCAGCAAGGCCGAGAGGAACCTCAAGCGCTCCCTGAAGAACAAGCAGCAGCAGCAGCAGCAGCAGCAGCAGCAGCAGCAGCAGCAGCATCAGCAGCAGCAGCAGCATCAGCAGGCGGCGGCCGACAGAACCTCGGAGAAGCCCGCCGAGAGGACGCCGGAGGAGACCTCGGAGAGGACGGCGGTGCAGCCGGACGCGGGCGAGGCCACGGCCACCAACACCACCACCACGGCCACCACCACCACCATCACCACCACCACCACCCACACCACCAACACCGGCGGCCGCGGCCCCCGGGCGCCCAGCTCCGACCGGCAGCGCGGCCTGGAGCCCAGCCCGGCCAAGCGGACCCCCCCCCCCGTCCCGGCTCCCTCGCAGACCTCCGACGCCGCGGAGGAGGAGGGGGGCGGCGGCGGCGCCGACACGGAGCAGCGCCCGCCTCCCGAGGACGCCACGGCGGCAGCAGCAGCAGCCAATGGGAAGGCGCCACACGCGCACAAGCCCGCGGGTCGGTGCCTTTCAGCCAAACCAGCACAAAGCGGGGAGAAGAACGGGCAGGACCACCGCGCCGCCCACCTGCTCGCCAACACTCAGGTGACTCCACCGGTACTGGTACTCAATCATGTCTAAAGGACTATTATGCACCACCATGCCTACACTAGAGTGACTAGAACCTGCTCGGGTGTGACTAGAACACTCGGGTGACTCCACTGGGACTGGTACTTTATCATGTCTACAGGACTACTAAAACACCAACATGTCTAGAGTAGAGTTACTAGAACCTGCTCGCCAACACTCAGGTGACTCTACCGGTACTGGTACTCAATCATGTCTAAAGGACTATTATGCACCACCATGCCTACACTAGAGTGACTACAACCTGCTCGCCAACACTCAGGTGACTCCACCGGTACTGGTACTCCATCATGTCTACAGGACTACTAAAACACTGCCTGTCTACAGTAGAGTGACTACAACCTGCTCGCCAACACTCAGGACTACTAAAACACCAACATGTCTAGAGTAGAGAGAGTAGTGCCTTTCTTACACATGACTCCATGGGTGTTATCGGTACTTTATCATGTCTACAGCATTATTAAAGCAGTATTGACTAGCACCTTTCTTAAACACTGAGGTGACTCCCTCCTGCGTATTAATGGTTCTCTTGATCATGTCTACAGTATAATGCACAGAACATTTGTTTAAACGCCAACATGCCTACAGTAGAGCGGCTAGCACCATTCTTAAAACACTCGAAACAAAGGTTAGGGTTTACCCTTCACCATATGTACAGTATAAGGCCTAAAAAATTGTTTTGTTTGGTTCCGGTTTCCAACCGACAATTTATGTGCGACCCAAATTATTTTATGAGCTTTATAAAAAAATTAATGCAAACCATAATTACATTTTGGTACAGCACCTCTTCATTCTGTACAAGGATGAGCGAATTTTCTCGTTTTTAAATGAAAACAACCTACCTATCATTCGCTGCCGCTGGAAAAAATAAAATAAAAAAATTAAAATAAATTCCCTACCTACCCATGACCACAACTGACAACCAACAGGAACCAAACTTTTTTTTTTTTTTTTGTCCTAAGTAATATACAGTCTGCAACATCTATCTAATCATATATTCTTTATGCACAGGACTTAATATATTCTTTTTGCACAAGAACGACCTAATAATTAAATTGTTCCCGTCTGGGATCAATCAAGTACCGTTTAATGTAGCATATGACGCAGGTGAAATATGGGATATTTGGTTAGTGTGCTATTTCGTTGAGGGACCAAAGACAAACCCAAATAAAGTAACATACCCAAGATGTTGATGACTAAGCACTGCTCTATGCAGAGCCTGGTTCACTTTTAATTTATTTACGTTCCTGCTCCAGGGAGAAGAGAGTCCAAGCCAGCCCTCAGACACAGAGCTCAGGTCCGGGTCGGGCCCAGAGAACTGTCCTGGTCCACCACCAGCTACCCCACTGGTCCCGTCGTCGGATCTCCTCAAGAACGGCTCCTCTGGTCCAGAGAGACCGCCCTGCGAGCCCACGACGGAGAGGACTGTTCTGGGGGCCGGAGACGAGCCCACCAGGGTGGCGTCCGACCCGGGCTCTCTGGACCACCCTGGGACCGGGGAGACCGGGTCAGCATCGGGTCCCGCTCCGGACACAAAGCAGGCCGAGCCGTCTAGCCCGCGGCAGGAGAGGGGCGACGGAGAGGAGAAGAGAGACCAGTCGAAGGAGGAGCCCCTGGACACCGACACCACCGGCGGTGAGTAGAGAGGAGTCTGGTCTTCTACCGGACCTGTTAGACCGAGGGCTTGTGGTTGTTTAGCTAGAGCTTAGCATCGTGGGGGTTAGCCAGATCCAGCTATACCGGTGAAGCGGTCCATGAGGCGGGTATAGCCTCTTAATAACTGGTGAGATCACTGCTATAGTTTGAAGTTATCTTAAAGTCCATGTAGCAGTTCTTACTAAAGACGCGCACCGGTATGGTGGCGTTACTCTCCTCCTCCTCCCCCTCCTCCTCCTTCACAAGGACACTTGATTGATGTTGTTTGAACCGGTTTATTGCTTTGGAGCCCTGTGACTCACTGAGCCAGCCGGTGTTCCATGCTGCCATGCCAGAGACAACCTGAGTGTGTCTCTGGTGATGGCTGGTTTAACCTGTGCACATTGATGGATCAACTCACCACATGTGTGCAGCGTCACCCAGCCCCAGAGTCTAGCCTGACTCGGGCCAGGTGAGGCTGCTTAAACCAGCCAACAACCACAATCACTGCACAATCAAGCAGTAGTGTTCCATGTTTTGGAGCATTTCCTGGGTCGGCTTAGCTCAGGAGGTTGTCAGCTCCTCCTAGCTGAGTGTTGATGTGTCCCTGAGCAAGACACTTAACCATAACTGCTCCTGGTGAGCTGGCTGTTGCCTTGCATGGTTGACTCTGCCGTTGGTGTGTCAATGTGTGATTTAACCGATGTAAGTCGCTTTGGATAAAGCCGTCTGCTAAATGCCCTAATTTTAATTGTAATTGGAGCAAGATGCAAAACTATTAAAATGTTTGCAAGTCAAAAAACCCAGTAGGATCACATCATATCTCGATAAATATAAATGTACATTTAATTTTTCATATTTTTGTATTTGTGGTTAGCAAGATGCAATCCATGTGCATGCGTATGTAAATGCGTTCATACAACTGGATGGCTAGTAATAGCATGTGTTGTTTCGTTCCCCCAGCTCCAGAGCCTATGGTGAATCTGAAGTTTGTGAAGAACGATTCGTACGAGAAGGGAACCGACCTGATGGTGGTGAACGTGTACGTGAAGGGTGTGTGTCGCGAGTCGGCCAGGGTGATCTTCAGGGAGCAGGACTTCACCCTCATCTTCCAGACCAGGTGAGGACCCGAGCTCTGCTCCCTGCCCTCTGCTGCCGCACCGTACAACAACAGTGTACCACAATCTTGTCTATTTCCTGTTTCAGCGACGTCAACTTCCTGCGGCTGCACCCAGACTGTGGCCCGAACACGGTTTTCAAGTGGCAGGTCAAACTCAGGTGAGAGTTTTATGAGTGAATGAGTTCATCCTGTTTTGAAACGGACCGTTTTTAAGAAGGGAAACGACACAACAAGAACTACAATGCGTTTCTAAAATCGCAATATAAAAAAACCCGACCGTCCCTGAGAAAAATTCCAAAGGTAGATTTCATATAGAAAAGTATTCACCACTTCAAGAGAAAGCTCAAGCCAAACTCTGGTGAAAGATATCCTGATAGACCACATAGCTGTGTCCTCTGGGCCCGCTGGGATTTTTATCATTCAGCAGATGCTCAGGGTCTGATATCAACCCATCCTGTAGCCAAAGCATCTCCATCCGTCTAGTTAGGGATTGTTTCAGAGATCGATTCTCCGCAAAACTTACTCGGGGCCAAACTGTGTCTTTATAAATGAATTATTCAACAGCAGTTGGTGGCGCAGTCCAGCTGTACTTTCACTTTAGTCCCTTGTGATAACGTTATTCGATGTGATTCTCCATATATGCTATTGCACGGTAAGGATTTAGATGTTTTCTTTTCCAAAGCAATGTAAAGACAAAGTATAGAAATCAATCGATTTATTAAGGAGCCTGAACTAGTTAGCCCTTGTTGGTAGGCTTCGTATAGCGGGTATCGAACACGGAACCTCTCATCTCGGGAGTTGAACACCCTCGCCACTCTAGCCTCTGTGTACCCAGCCTCCATCTGAGTCTGGTCCCCCCCCCCCCCCCCCCCCCCTCCCCCCCACAGGAACCTGATCCAGCCGGAGCAGTGCAGCTACTCCTTCACCCCCTCCCGCCTCGACGTCTCCCTGAAGAAGAGACACAGCCAGCGCTGGGGGGCACTGGAGGCCCCCGTCCCACAAGGTCTGTTGCCCGCTTTCTTCCGGTCCCCAGACTGTCCCCCAAACACGGTTCTAGTCACTAGTGACTAGCAGCAGGCTGTCTGCTAGTCACTACTGCCTAGCAGCAGGCTGTCTGCTAGTCACTAGTGTCTAGCAGCAGGCTGTCTGCTAGTCACTAGTGTCTAGTGACTAGCAGTCAGCCTGCTGCTAGACAGTAGTGACTAGCAGACAGCCTGCTGCTAGACACTAGTGACTAGCAGACAGCCTGCTGCTAGTTACTAGTGACTAGCAGACAGCCTGCTGCTAGACACTAGTGACTAGCAGACAGCCTGCTGCTAGTTACTAGTGACTAGCAGACAGCCTGCTGCTAGACACTAGTGACTAGCAGACAGCCTGCTGCTAGTTACTAGTGACTAGCAGACAGCCTGCTGCTAGACACTAGTGAGTAGCAGACAGCCTGCTGCTAGACAGTAGTGACTAGCAGACAGCCTGCTGCTAGACACTAGTGACTAGCAGACAGCCTGCTGCTAGACACTAGTGACTAGCAGACAGCCTGCTGCTAGACAGTAGTGACTAGCAGACAGCATTCTGCTAGACACTGCTTTTTTTGGGAGAGACATGCTGAATAAATACATCATGTTTTCAAATTCGAAAATAAACGTTTGAATTTTATTCGTGATTTCAATATTGACCAAAAGAATCATGATTATGATTATTATTGTTTTTTGCATAATCAAGCAGCCCTATGCTGCACACTGCTACTAGACTGCCTGTTAGTCACTAGTCATCCGAGCGTCGTGTTTATGGCCCTGCCACCTTATGCACAGCCAACCCGCCTTGGCCTGGTGCCTGATGGCACGCCAGTGATGCGTGTCCCTCTCTCTAATCATTGCACTCTGGGACTAATGATTGCGTAATCGTCAGTCCCAGAGCATTGTATCAAAACCTGACAGGTGAAGTGCTTCACGATGTACAGCATCCATATATGTTAGAGGCCAGGGCCGTGATTCATACTAGTATGAGCGGTAATGCAGGGTCTACTGTGTGCTCCCGTTACACTATGTTATAATGTATTAGCAGTAATGCAGGGTCTACTGTGTGCGGTCTCTGTACCTGTGGTCCCATTACCCTATGTTCGGATGCTCTTGATGGGAGCACGTCTGCGCAATGCCCCTGAGCGCTTGGTGGTGAAACGCTCTGTGGTGAGCCGTTCTGTAGTGAGCCGCTCTGGGGTGAACCCCTCATTAAGCTGCCCAGAGTGGGCCCCACTTTGAGCTAAATCTGCTAAAGTGCATCCTCCCTCCTGTTTTAGATTATTGTTCAGTTTAGGGTCCCTGACAAATAAAAATAATAAATTCAACTTCCATGCCAAGTCTTGGATGTCAAGGGCGACTAGATCCTAAAATAAGACTTTTCGTCTTAACCGTGTGATATTCTGTGCAGCACCATATTTGGTCACATCCTGCTCTCCGCGGGTCCGGGACGAGAAACATACTAATAGCTGCGTAGCTCTGGGATATAGAAGGACCTTCCTAAAATACAGCCTGCACACGCTACGTCAGCTCTGAGCGCTAACGGCTAGCCGCCATGTGACCCAGACAGCAGCCTGTGGTTGGTCGAGGCTGTCCATTAGTCCACGGCTGCATCGAAGTGGCGACAGCAAGGCCACCAGCTGTTCTTAAAGACTCATTCATGCACATGCATTCATGTGTTTTGTCGTCGTGTTCGGGCCCGTGTGCGGTGCTCATCTAGGGGCAGCTTGGGCTCGCTCTCGAGGCAGGAATCCGAGCCCTGCAAGTCATCCAGTAAGAGGATCTGGCAGCAGCTCCTCCCTGCCAGCTTCACATTAACAGCGCGCTGCAGTCAAGGCCTGTAGCCGTCTTCAGTCCATCCACCCGATACGCTCTCGAAATACACCGTGGACCCTATATACGAGCCGTCAAATTAATTAAGAGTCCCCCTGGAGGGGCTGCTTGTATGGGTGAACTTGCGCCGCCCTTATTTTGAAATGCAATTCAAGCGATTTGCAAATATTGATTTTGCTGGATGTACATATATTAATAATGGAGAGTTACCAACAATCGATGAATTAGACATGCTCCTGAGGGAAACCTGTTTTTATTTGAGGAGCTCTTATCGGTGAGGGGTCGGATTTCAAGCCAAGTTGAGCTCCTACGATACAGACGATCTGATTATACTGATGTCCTGAGAACGACGCTCAATGACAGACAAGGTTCAAACGATCAGACTGGCTGATCACTGATACGGGAGTCACAGTAGTTGGTGTTTGACACAGGGATTGTATCTCATGAACCTCCATATCCTTGGCCTCGTAGCATAATTGCCTAGGTCATATTTTGGCCGAAGTGTGATACCTAACTACTCCTATGGCTCCTGATTCACTGCCTCATTGGCTACATCCTAAACAACAGAGTGATTTGCTATGAGGCTAACAATATGGTAAATATTACTATTTTACTGTTATTTCATGTAGGGGTAAGGGGGCATCATTCTCTAGGAGGCCTACAGGTAGGCTGGGGACAGTGGGGATCGAACCCTGAAAAAATAAATACAAAAATAAATAATGTATTTTCTTATTTATTTTATTTAGTTGTACTATTGAGAAAACCTAACAAATTTGCACTGTAGAAATGCCTTTTATTTTGAAAAATATATATTTTTATTATTTATTACATTTTTTAAAATATTGTTATTTTGAAACCAGTACTATGCACATTTTTTAGTTTTTGTATTTTTTCATGCTAGTTTAAGTTTGTATGTTTGAGTTGAGAAATAAACATTTTAAAATTATCAGTAATCTGTGTGCATTTTCCTTGATAACCAAGCAAATAGACTCATGACACAATTTGTTTATTATATCACAATCGCAATATTGTCCACAATAATCGCAATACGACTTTTTCACCAAATCGTGCAACACTAAATTAGATACATCCTTCAGGAACAGGGGGTTAGGAAACTGGATTACATACATCCTTCAGGAACAGGGTGTTATGAAGCTGGATGAGATAGATCCTTCAGGACCAGGGTTTGAAGGATGAACCTAATTTCCCCGGGTGAAGTCTCTGCTGGCGGGCATCACGACTCGAAAGCTGTAAAAAACGCGAAGCGCTTGTGGAACCCCCCCCCCCCCCCCCTGCTGTTGCTGCTCCCCGGTGACGCCTGACCACAAGCTCCGCCCTCCTCTGTTCAAGGTGCAGTGGGTGGTGCCAAGATGGCTGTACCCTCCAGGCCCGCCCCCATGGAGCCCAGCAACCAGCCGGGCAGCAGCCAGCACAGCCTGCCCCCCCAGGAGGAGCCCCCCCGCCTGGCCGACGACCAGTCCAAGGGCCCGCCCCCCCGCGGCGGGGACGACAACAACAGCGGCGGCGGCGGCGGCCTGGACTCGGTGGCGCCGCGCTCCGACCACGTCTCCAAGCTGGAGCCCGCCGTTACCACGGTGAGCCGACCTACAATAACTACATTTATCAACATTCATCGCTAGGTATCGCAATTACCCGTGTACAACATAGATAGCTAGGATAAGATGCTACACAATGCTAAGTACTATTTTAAGTGCCAGGACGTACAACATACAATAAGTGTGTACACTAAGTGCCAGGACGTACAACATACAATAAGTGTGTACATTAAGTGCCAGGACGTACAACATACAATAAGTGTGTACATTAAGTGCCAGGACGTACAACATACAATAAGGGTGTAAATTAAGTGCCAGGACGTACAAATAAGTGCATACAGTAAGTGCCAGGACATACAACATACAATAAGTGTGTAAATTAAGTGCCAGGACATACAACATAAAATAGGTGCATAAGAGGGGTGAGGGGGTTAAGGGGAAAGGCTATGCAGAGTCTAGGTGAACTCTGAACAGGTGAGTCTTGAGTCTTTTGAGTAAACTGGTTCATTAAGTGTTGTCTGCCCCCCCCCCCCCCCCCCCCCAGCCCAAACCCACCTGCATGGTGCAGCCCATGGCCCACGCCCCCCAGGCCAGCAAGGAGCAGCTGGAGGAGCACGAGGAGAAGAAGGTGTGTCTGCCCGGCTTCACGGGGCTGGTCAACCTGGGCAACACCTGCTTCATGAACAGCGTCATCCAGTCGCTGTCCAACACCCGCGAGCTCAGGGACTACTTCCACGGTGGGTCACGTGACCGGGCTGGGCCGCGCAGGATTGGTGGAGAGGGGTGGGGGAATCTGAGGGGGTGGGGGCCGGACTTAAGGGCTTTGGCTCATCGGCACTTTGTGTGTGTGTGTGGGTGTGTGTGCGCAGATCGGGCGTTCGAGGCAGAGATCAACTGCACCAACCCCCTGGGAACGGGGGGCCGGCTGGCCATCGGGTTCGCCGTGCTGCTCAGAGCGCTGTGGAAGGGGACGCACCACGCCTTCCAGCCCTCCAAACTCAAGGTCTGTACCCCCTACACAGCCTCACCTGCCTACACTCACCTACCTGCCTTTACCTGTCCCAGCTATCTGCTCCCGCTCTCGCTCTCGCTCTCTCTCTCTCTCTCTCTCTCTCTGTCTCTGTCTCTGTCTCTGTCTCTGTCTCTGTCTCTCTGTCTCTCTCTCTCTCTCTTTTATCCCATGCACTCTCTCTCTCTCTCTCTCTCATATATCCCATGCTCGCTCTCTCTCTCTCTCTCTCTCTCGCTCTCTCTCTCATATATCCCATGCTCTCGCTCTCTCTCTCGCTCTCTCTCTCGCTCTCTCTCTCGCTCTCTCTCTCGCTCTCTCTCTCATCCCATGCTCGCTCTCTCTCTCGCTCTCTCTCTCATCCCATGCTCTCTCTGTCTTCCTGTCTGTCTGTGTCTGATGTCTCTCCCTTCTCTCTCTCTCTCCCTCCAGGCCATCGTGGCCAGCAAGGCCAGCCAGTTCACGGGCTACGCTCAGCACGACGCCCAGGAGTTCATGGCCTTCCTGCTGGACGGCCTCCACGAGGACCTGAACCGCATCCAGAACAAGCCCTACACCGAGAGCGTGGACTCGGACGGACGCCTGGACGAGGTACCCCCGCAGCGCTGGAGGGTGGGGGAGAGAGAGGGTGCAAGGTTTAGGGAGCGGGAGAGGGACTGTGGGCTGGAGAGAGGTTCAGGTTTAGGGAGACAGAGGGTAAGGTTTAGGGAGAGTGTAATGGGGGTTAGGGAGAGGGTTAGGTTTAGGGAGGGTGCTAGTTTTAGGGAAAGGATAAGGGAGAGTGTAATGGGGGTTAGGGAGAGGGTTGGGTTAAGCAAGAGGGATAGATAGAGGGTTAGGTTTAGGGAGGGTGCTAGGTTTAGGGAGAGGGTTAGGCAGAGTGTTAGGTTTAGGGATGCCAGCAGGGCTGTGTCCGCGGTTGGCGCTGGAGAAGAAGGGGTGGTGTTTGTATTTTACGTTATAAATATGTTGTGTGTACATTCTCCACACTGTACTGCAAAGGTACAGGGCTGGACACGCCCCGGGCTGCTAGCACAGCGCGGCTGCTCGCCTGTTTTATTAGTTTAATGTCATCGATGTGGATGCTTGTGAAGGGAGGTTACCCCTCAGGTCACACCTAGCCGGTCTAACCTGTGTGTGTCCGTTTCCGTGTCCCTAGGTGGTGGCGGAGGAGGCGTGGCAGCGGCACAAGATGAGGAACGACTCGTTCATCGTGGACCTGTTCCAGGGCCAGTTCAAATCCAAGCTGGTCTGCCCCATGTGCTCCAAGGTAGGCCCTGGACCCCCCCTTTGCTCTGGGTTCCTCCCTGTAGCCGGCAGGGGCCGTCTCCCCACCGCCTCCCACCCTTGTCCCGAGGGGATCATTAAACCCCGCCTCTCTGCCCCCCGTCCTCCACTCCCAGGTGTCCATCACCTTCGACCCCTTCCTCTACCTGCCGGTGCCGCTGCCCCAGAAGCAGAAGGTCCTCACCGTGTTCTACTTCGCTAAGGAGCCTCACAAGAAGCCCGTCAAGGTGAGAGGAGCGGGCCCACCTCTGAGAATCTAGAGAACGTCTATTTAGTGTGTGTGTGTGTGTTTTGTTAGTTTGGGGACGTTTTCGACGCTCTTTTGAAGACTCTCCGTCCCACGGTGTAGATACGTGTGCTGAAGGTCTCTCGCTCCTGTCTCTTCCCTGTCTCTCTAGTTCCTGGTGAGCGTGAGTAAGGAGAACTCCCGGGCTGCAGAGGTCCTGGAGTCCATCTCCAGGAGCGTCAGGGTCAAGCCAGAGAACATCACCCTGACAGTGGTAAACCCAATGCTAAGACACTCACCCTATAACACTCACCCTCACAGTGGTAAACCCAATGCTAAGACACTCACCCTACAACACTAACCCTCACAGTGGTAAACCCAATGCTAAGACACTCACCCTACAACACTCACCCTCACAGTGGTAAACCCAATGCTAAGACACTCACCCTACAACACTCACCCTCACAGTGGTAAACCCAATGCTAAGACACTCACCCTACAACACTAACCCTCACAGTGGTAAACCCAATGCTAAGACACTCACCCTACAACACTAACCCTCACAGTGGTAAACCCAATGCTAAGACACTCACCCTACAACACTAACCCTCACAGTGGTAAACCCAATGCTAAGACACTCAACCTACAACACTCACCCTCACAGTGGTAAACCCAATTCTGAAAACTCACCCTATAACACTCACCCTGACAGTGGTAAACATAATGCTGTCACTCGCACTCGCACCGCAACACTCGCACCGCAACACTCGCACCGCAACACTCGCACCGCAACACTCGCACCGCAACACTCGCACCGCGACACTCGCACCGCAACACTCGCACCGCAACACTCGCACCGCATCACTAACTCATTTGAATTGACATACATAGGACACAACGGCACACAATCTCCAACTAGGACCTTACAACCCCAACCCCACCCCTGATGTCCTGTGTGTGGTGGTGCCCCCCCCCCCCCCCCCCCCCAGGTGGAGAAGAGCCGCTTCAGCCGAGTGTTCCCTCCCAGCCACTCCCTGGACACGGTGTCCTCCGGCGACGTGCTGCTCTGCTTCCAGCTGCTCTCCAAGGAGCTGGCCAAGGAGAGGGTGGTGCTTCTCCGGGTGCAGCAGGTAGGGTACACCCCCTCACACCCCACCCTCCACCCAACCTGAAGCCCTGTGGTGGTCGCTAGTATTAGTAATAATAATAATTGATATAGCGCTTCTCTAGACACTCAAAGACGCTTTACAGTGAAGGGGGGGGACCTCACTCACCACCACCAGGGTGTAGCCCCCACTTGGGTGATGCACGGCAGCCAATCTGCGCCAGAACGCTCACCACGCACCGGCTCGAGGTGGAGAGTGAGGGAATTAATGAGTCAGCCAATTATACAGGAGGATGATTAGGGGGCCGGATTGAATGAGCCTGGTTGGGCCAGGACACCGGGGAAACCCCTACTCTCAGAGATAAGTGCCCTGAGATCTTGTATGACCTCAGTGAGTCAGGACCTCGGTTTTACGTCTCCTCCGAAGGAAGGCGCCTTCCACAGCACGGTGTCCCCGTCACTAAACTGAGGCATCGGGAGTGATGTTAAGGCCAGAGGGAAGAGTGCCACCTATAGGCCACCACCCGACACCACTTACAGCACCTGGTGTTCCCAGGCGGTCTCCCAACCAAGTACTAACCAGGCCCGACCATGCTTAGCATCCGAGGTCAGACGAGATCGGGCGTGTCCATGGTGGTAGGGCTGTATTGAGACAGCAGGCACTTTAAAATAGATAAATATTTTCGACTGTTACCCGTCGTGCTCACCTGTTGTCCTCACCTGTTACCCGTCGTGCTCGCCTGTCGTGCTCACCTGTCGTACTCACCTGTTGTCCTCACCTGTTACCTGTTGTCCTCACCTGTTAGCTGCGGTGCTCACCTGTTAGCTGTAACCTGTCCCCTGTGCCCCGTCCCCGTCCCCCAGAGGCTGCAGGTGCCCAGCCTCCCCATCTCGAAGTGCGCCGCGTGCCTGAAGCCTCCGGTGGCCGACGAGGACAAGCTGAAGCGCTGCATGCGCTGCTACCGCGTCGGATACTGCAACCAGTGAGTCACCAGCCCGTTCCCCGGGCAACGGAACAGTCTGCCAGTTGCCCTTAGCAACCGAACGGCCCGACAGTTTCCCTTAACAACAGAACAGCAAACTTGCCTCCCCTAGCAACAGGACAGTCAACCAGCTTCTCCTAGCAACAGAACAGTCTGCCAGTTTCACCTAGCAACAGAACAGTCCGCAGGTTTCCCTTAGCAACAGAACAGTCCGCCAGTATCCCTTAGCAACAGAACAGTCCACCAGTTTCCCTTAGCAACAGAACAGTGCCAGTTTCCCCTAGCGACAGGACAGTCAACAAACTAGCCTTAGCAACAGGACAGTTCAACAGTTTCTCTTAGCAACAGAACAGTCAACTAGTTTCCAAAGAAACAGTAAAACAAACTAAGCAACAGAAGAATCCGGCAAATCCCCGTTATCTCATCCAACTCAACTGTGATTGCTATGCGTCACCGTGAATGTCTTACCCGGTGTGTAATACTTGACCCAATGAGCTGACCCGTGTGTCCCCAGGGCCTGTCAGAAGAGCCACTGGGCCATCCACAAGGGCCAGTGTGGCAGCAGCTGTGAGAACGTGGGGCTGCCCTTCCTGGTCAGCGTCCCCCAGTCCAGGCTCACCTACTCCCGCCTCACCCAGCTGCTGGAGGGCTACTCCAGGTGACTCTCTCCCTCTCGCTCTCTCTCTCTCTCCCCTCTTACCCTGCTCTCGCTCACCCAATCTCTCACCCTACTCTCTCTCACCCTACTCTCTCTCACCCTACTCTCTCTCGCCCAACTGTCTCCCACCCTCCTCCCTCACTCTCCCGTCTCACCCTCTCTCTCACCCTCCCTGTGTCCCCCCCCCCCCCCCAGGTATTCGGTCAACGTGTTCCAGCCTCCCTTCCAGTCGGGCCGGGGGTCTCCAGAGCCCACCCAGCCCCCCCGGGCCCCGGACGCCCCCCCCTCATCGGGTCGGCCCGACGGGACCCCCCACCACGGGGAGGAGGAGGCCGCGAGCGGGGGGGAGAAGGAGTCGGGCCACGCCTCCTCCTCCTCCTCTTCCTCGCTGCTCCCCGGGGAGTCATGTGACTCCCTCTCCTCCTCCTCCCTGGGCCGGACCGCCGACTCCGGCTTCTCGGAGCCCCCCTCCCAGGCCTCCTCCTGCGGGGGGCCCCCGGACCCCCAGGCTGAGAAGGAGACGTCGTGTGAGAAGGTCATGCGGCCAGAAGGTGAGGTCCCCCCCCCCCCCCCCCCCCCTGGCATAACAATATGTGTGTACACCCCAACACACAAATGCACCCCAACACACAAATGCACCCCAACACACACGTGCACCCCAACACACACGTGCACCCCAACACACACGTGCACCCCAACACACACGTGCACCCCAACACACACGTGCACCCCAACACACACGTGCACCCCAACACACACGTGCACCCCAACACACACGTGCACCCCGACACACACACACACGCACCCCGACACACACACACACGCACCCCGACACACACACACACGCACCCCGACACACACACACACGCACCCCGACACACACACACACGCACCCCGACACACACACACACGCACCCCGACACACACATGCACCCCGACACACACGAACGCACCCCAACGCACACACGCACCCCAACGCACCCCCAACGCACACACGCACCCCAGCGCACACACGCACCCCAGCACACACACGCACCCCAACACACACGCACCCCAACACACACACACCCCAACACACACACACACACACACCCCGACACACACACGCACCCCGACACAAACATGCACCCGGGGGGGGGGGGTGTCTATCGTAGTGTTGGGGTGTGTGTGTCAGCAGATGCATGTTGCATCCCCCCTAATGCTCAGAGCATGAGGGGGCGGGGTCCCGGCGGGGGGTCCCGGTCAGCGGCCCTAACGTTGTGTCCCTCCCCAGCCGTGGTGACGGGGTACCAGCAGCCCAGCGGAGCCGCCCCGGGACACGCCTGCCAGTTCTACATCTCCCTGCTGGACGCCAACCACAAGGAGCAGCGATTGGACGAGAACGGTGAGGACGCCATCCCCTCCTCATCCAACCCAGAGGCCGTCAACGGCTGGCTATGGGCATTCACAAACACCCCTTAACCTTAGATTTCAGAAATGTGAAACATTTCGAGTGGTTAGTGATGTTCGTTGATGTTCCTCATTAAGTATCGTAGCGAAATACAGTTTATGTCGTGTTTTATTTGGCATTTTGTAAATGAAACGGAAACCGGAAACGGAAAGTGGGGGTGGTTGTAGTCTTCTCGTTCGGTTCTAGCCCTACTGTTGATACGGAGAACCGAGTAAAAGGACTACAACCCCATTTCTGTTTTCGGTTTCGGTTCGGTCCGGTTTCCGTTTCATTTACAAAATGCCGATTTACAAAATGCCAAATAAAAACACGACAGAGATGGGCGATTCGAAATTAGCCGAATACTGGAGACAAGACCAATATTCAAAATTTCGGTGTTCACAACTCTATTTCACCCTAGACAAACCAGAAAGGGGGCTCAATGTTCAAAATACCGGAATTATCCTTTAAACTGAACCAAAGCAGCAGCTCTGGTCACAGATGCAGATGGTGCGAGATGTTCTGGGCCTGGTTCTGGCCCTAGTTCTGGTCCTGGCCATGACTCTGGCTCTGGTTCTAGTTCTTGCTCTGGTTCTTGCTTCGGTTCTGGGTAAGCTTCCTGTTCTGGTCCTGGTCCTGAGTCTGACCCTGACCCCGCCTCCGTCCCCCCCTGCCCCCCCCCCCCCCAGAGGACCTGCTGTCGGAGCTGCAAGACGACTGCACCCTGGAGCTAGTGTGGCAGAACAACGAGCGCCTCAAGGAGTACGTGCTGGTGCGCTCCAAGGACCTGGAGTTCCAGGAGGACCCGGGCTCCCTGAGCGAGACGTCCCGCGCCGGGCACTTCACCCTGGAGCAGTGCCTGAAGCTCTTCACCAAGCCGGAGGTCCTGGCCCCGGAGGAGGCCTGGTGAGGACCCACAACGCAGAGCTTCAGGGCGGGCGTGTCACAGGAATAGAGAGCCCTCATCGTGGTGGCTTCATACAAATCAATACATTTTAGGTTCCGTTCCCTGATTGATAGTATTGTCTGTGCTATAATAATAATAAGAAGAAATTGTATTTATAACGCACTATATATATCAACTCAATGGCCTCAAAGTGCTACAATGCACATTAAAAGATAAATACATAATCATAAAAGGCTAACTAGATTAAAAAGAAAAATAACAGAGAAAAAATAATCATTTAAAATAGCAGTTTAGCCAAAGGCTTTTCTAAAAAGATGGGTTTTTAGGCCTCTTTTAAAAGCATCCACAGGATTCACATCCGCTATATTGATTGGATGTTCAGCTGTTTCTGTAGACTTTCTGTAGGTTTCTGGCATAATTAACCAATTAGGACTTAACATTGTGTTTGTGTGTGTCACCAGGTACTGCCCAAAGTGCCAGCAGCATCGCGAGGCGTCCAAGCAGCTGTTGCTATGGCGACTGCCCAACGTGCTCATCATCCAGCTGAAGCGCTTCTCCTTCCGGAGCTTCATCTGGAGGGACAAGATCAACGACATGGTGGACTTCCCCGTCAGGTGCGGTCGCTCACAGAGTCCCCTCACACAATGACATGTTATGATGTTATGAGCTTTAACAAAGTACCCTCACGCTCCAGCCAGCAGCATCCTTTGAAAACACAGTCCTCTACTTAGAGGTTGGTTCTCTGCCTCCCCTGGAAACAGGCAGGGTGGAGGTGATGAGGTTTGCCTTTAGCTCCATCTGGTGGATTCCTAAGGAACTCCTACAGTACATGGGAGCAAAGTCAGTGGCAGGGAGCATTCTGAGACGAGGTAGACGTAGTATGACTTATTCAACAAGGCTCTGATTCACAGTGCAGTACCTCTGACCACTGTAGGTGGCGCTAGCAACCATTGTTCTTTAGGGTCCCTCTCTGGCTCATGACCTGTCCCTCTCCGCCCCCCCTCCCCCCAGGAACCTGGACCTGAGCCGGTTCTGCATCGGGCAGAAGGACGAGCTGCAGCAGCCCCCGGTGTACGACCTGTACGCCGTCATCAACCACTACGGGGGCATGATCGGGGGCCACTACACGGCCTACGCCCGCCTGCCCAGCGACAACAACAGCCAGCGCAGCGACGTGGGTCAGTACCAGCGCCTCACGGGCTCCCGATGGAGCTCTCTGTATTAGGACTGAGCACCACTACTTTATCTTGAGTGTTGGTAGGAAATAAACGGGCCCGAATCTCAACGAGTCCCATCTCCTCTCCTCTCCCTCTCTCCCTCTCCCAACCCCTCCACCCTCCCTCCCTCTCTCCTTCCCCCTCTCTCTCGCTCTCTCACTTCCTTCTCTCCATCTCCCCCGCTTCCCTCCCCCTTCCTCTCTCCCTCCCCTGACTCTCCCTCTCTCCCTCCCTGTCCTTCCCCCACCTCTCCCTCTCTCCTCTCCCCCTCCCCTCCTCCCTCCTCTCCCCCTCCCCTCCTCCCTCCCTCCTCCTCCCCTCCTCTCTCATCCCTCCCTCCCCTCTCTTCTCCCTCCCCCCTCCCCTCCTCTTTCTTCCCCCCCTCCTCTCTCCTCCCTCCCCTCCTCTCTCCTCCCTCCCCTCCTCCCTCCTCCCTCCTCCCTCCCTCCTCTCCTCCCTCCTCTCCTCCCCTCCTCTCTCCTCCCTCCCTCCCCTCTCTTCTCCCTCCTCCCTCCCTCCTCCCTCCCCTCCCCTCCTCCCTCCCTCCTCTCCCCCAGGCTGGCGTCTGTTTGACGACAGCACCGTCACCATGGTGGAGGAGAGCCAGGTGGTGACGCGCTACGCCTACGTCCTGTTCTACCGCCGCCGCAACTCCCCGGTGGAGCGGCCCCCGCGCTTCCTGGGGCCCCTGGGGGACGAGGCCCCCGGCGCTACTGGGGGGGCCGTCAGCCAGGTGGGGGCGCCACACTCACACACAGACGCACACACACACACACACACTCACACCTAGACACACACACACCTAGAGACACACAAACACAGACTGACACATACACATTCAAACACAAACACTCACATGAAGCTAGATGCACACAGAAACAAACACACACAGAAACAAACACACACACGAACATGGACAACACAAGAACAAGGAAAGGCAGACTCATACACACACACACACACAGACACACACACACACACACACAAACTCTCACAGGGCAGTGGGCCACGGGCAGAAGCCTTCCCCAATCAAACTTCCACTTGGTTTTGTACTGTTGTACGATTTTAGTATGTTACTGAGTATGTATGGTGCTCCTGGCTGGAGAGTCTCTTTCTAAACCCGGTTCACTGTTAGTCACTACTGTGTGTGTGTGTGTGTGTGTGTGTGGTACCCTGTATTTGTTCGTACACACTGTCAACAGATGGTGGTGCTGTAGGGAGGGTGTCCATCCCATGATCTGAGGGGTCAGGCAGGGGTCACACGTTGCTGGGGCACATCGCTCTAACCCGGGTAGAGAAGTGTTTCAGACGTTTCGCAGCCCGTCCGTTACCTCACTTTAAACTCCAGCAGACAGAGTGTGAGCTCTCCCCAGGAGGCGGTCTGAGGCCCGGAGGTTGAGGAGGACGGGGGCTGATCACTGACGGGGGTCAGATATTCAGATCAGTAGACGGGGGGACGTAGACGTGCAGGAAGACACGGGAGAGAGAGAGCTGGTGGAGCGTGGTGCTGCAACATGTACTTTACATGAGCTAATTAATCAGTGTAGCCTTCCGTCATGTTCCCCGCTGCGACACTGTCATGTACCACACACACGTGATTCGTGCAGAGTACAGTGGGGTCCGAGGGCTAGGCTAGTACTGTCATATCTAGTGGGCGCAGAGCGTGTGTTGGGCAGCGTGTTTGCGTGACCGTGGGCTTGCGGGGAGCGTGTTTTTAACGTGTGGTTAGCCTGTTTTTAGCGTGCTGCGAGCGTGCGGTTAGCTTTGGGTGAGCGTGTAAGGGTTAGCGTTAGCGTGTTGTTAGCTTTGGGTGAGCGTGTTAGGGTTAGCGTTAGCATGTTGTTAGCGTTGGGTGAGCGTGTTAGTTAGCGTTAGCCTGTTGTTAGCGTGTTGCCGCCGCCACCCGTTCCCAGACCGCTGACGCAGGTTTCCAACCGCAGGCCTCACTAATATGGCAGGAACTGGAGGAAGAGGAGGAGGAGGAGGAGGAGGAAGGGGCCCGCGGCGTGCGGCGGAGAGCGGCGGCGGCGGCCCCCCGGGAGGGCGGCGGCGAGGGGCGGGCGGGGCGATGGCGCCGGGCGCGCGCGGCCGTGGCGCCGCCCCCGGAGGACGACTGGGTCCAGTACCTGGTGCTGGGGACGCTGGTGGCCCTGCTGGCCCTGCTGCTCAACCTGGCCTACCCCCTGGTGTTCCGCACCCCCCGGGCCTGAGCCCCGCATCCCCCCACCCCCGTCACCCCAACCTCAGAGACCGAGGTCGAAGGTCACCGGCGACAAAGGCCTGAAACGACGGCGGAGCCGGCCGGCTTTGGACTTTTTAAATCCATCGCTGACTGTCCGGTCGGAGGCCAACAGATATTAACATGATTAGCATTTACCCTGCGCTTCCTTCAACGCATCAGCAGCTTCTAGAGGAAACAGCCATGTTGCATGAACCAGAAGAAGTGACCTGGACCTAAGGCTGCACAGCAGGGAACCGGGTTCTCCTGGGGTCTTGGTTCTCCTTGGTACTGGGTTTCTCCTGCCCGGGTCTGCGTAGGATCAGGCACCTACTGGAGGCTCTCTGCAAACCACTGAGCAACCGTTAGCCTCTGAGCTCATAGAGCGTCTGGGTTCCTAACCTCAGCCCTGATTGGCTGAAGGGGACATGCCGGATGTAGTGACCTGTCGTCGTCCACTAAGGGGAGACGAAGGGTCGAGGCGCGGGAAGGGAAACACTCGTGTGGAAGATTTTTATGAATCGTAGCTTCAAGCCGCTGTCAGGGAGTTTGTGTCTGCATGCGTAGCTGCTGCTCCTGCTGCTTCACTTTGGCTGCTGCCCTGCTCTCAGGGAACACCGCAACACTAATGCAAGACGGATGAAGAGTGCGTGTCTGGGCTGTGTCTCCTAGTGCAGGATAAAACTGAGGCACTCCAAACTGTTTGTTTTTTCTCCTTTTTGTTTGTGTTGAAGTTTTTGTTATCCTTTTTCTTTTTCTTTTTTTTTATCTTTGAGTCATATTTAAATGGGTTTCCGCTGTAGTCTGACATTCTAATTTTCCTTTTTTAATGTGTGTGACTGTTTCAAGCCATAGCCATGTTCAACATTGAAAATGTCAAGTCCAACCGGAATGTAACCAGACAGTTATCGAGAATGTTTAATAATCAATGTAACGTGCTGCCGTTTGGACAGGAAGTGATGTAATGAAGCTGTAAATGTACCGGGGCGTGAAGGGCTTGTTTGTAAACGAACTCTGGAAACGACTGGAAGCTCAGGCACTAAACACGATGCGTCCGCACACTGTCCTATGACCTCCTGTTTAGACCAACACAGAATCACATCAGTCTCCTAGAAAGCTTCTTCCTGTGGTCTCCACCCAGTGGACCCTCAACTCCTCCTGGTTCCTCTGGGGGTCCGGGGGGAGGGACAGATCGGTCTCAGGGACCTCCCAGCGCTCTGCTCTATTTAAATCACTTCTCCAGTTAAATACTGTCTGTAATATGCTGCTGTTCTGTGTGTATCTGAACCCGACGAATGAAGGCCTAACGTCCAGTACTTTAATGCTTTGATTTTATTCCAATGACATGTTTCTATTTTCTTGTTACGTTTGATTCAGTTGTTCCTTTTTTGTTAATGTCTGAGGTTTTTAGAAAACGGAAGCGTGCGTGCGCGTGTGTGCGTGTGTATGTGTGTGTGTGTGTGGGTGTGTGTTAGGGCTGGGCGATTAATCAAATTTTTATCGCGATTTCGATTTTAGCGTCAAACGATCACGAAATTTACATAATCAAGATTTTCGATTATTTTTTTAATGATTTATAGAAAGGGCAGAACAGCTGGATACATATCTGTATTATTTTAGATTGTCAGTTACAACGTTTTTTTTGGGAGAGACATGCTGAATAAATACATAGAAAATAATCGTTTGAATAATCGTGATTTCAATATTGACCAAAATAATCGTGGTTATGATTTTTCCCATAATCGAGCAGCCTGTGTGTGTGTGTGTGTGTGTGGAACCAACGAGTTTGGGGTCCATTTTAGGAATTACATTTATTTGTTGTGGAAGAGGGGCTAAATGTGTGCTCTGAATAACAATGTCTTGTTTTCCGTCTTCAAACGGCCCAAATGGTGGCAATAATGTTTCCATCCTCTGGCGGTGAACTGTAACCAAGCCTTCATCCTGCTGCACACAAATTACGCAATAAATCATACAACCTTGTTTTATTTTCTGTCTGTTTTTGCGCATTGTCTGAATATCTCGTGTTTTTACTACAAAGATGTTGTTCTGTGTGTCACTGATTGGCTATCAGTGGGCTTGTGTTTACTGTTTTTACCGTGTGTCATGAGTTCTGATTGGCTGGTGGGGTGTTTTTCAGTCCACTCGTCTCACCAAGTCTCATGCATTCTGATTGGCTAGCTGGACTAGTCCTGCAGTGCTGATTGGCTCCTCTGGTTTGTCTTGCAGGGCTCCAGCCAGGCGATGTTCGGGGCAGACCTGGACTCGGACGGAGCTCCCACGCTGCCCACCGAGGTGACCTCTGACCTCTACAGCCACGCCGGTGACTGCTCAGGGTCGTCCTACAGCAACATGGAGGAGGTGGACTAACGCCTAGCAACCCCGCCTAGCAACCGTCTCCCCATCGCCCCCCTGGCCTTATAAGGACTTCTCCTTGGTGCTGATAATTCCACACGCGTCCAACCGCGAAGTCGGACCCCAACACCAGGTTCCCATAGGATGTGTATTACTATTTATATATGTGTGTGTATAACAGTTGTTTAATGCAGACTGCCCACGCAGTTCTCTGGGTTAAGTTTCATTCTCTTTTTAAGCAGCTTTAGTCTACGCTCTCGCTGCAGGGTATCACGCGGTCTAACGTAACGGCGCTTAGTCCGGGCTTTTCGGCCCCTCACTCCCCCCCCCCCCCCCCCCCCCCCCCGCGCACCTTCTCTCAATGGCCCCCCTGAACTATGAAATGCCCCTGGCTCACCTTTCTCAGACACACAGACACATGCACAGACAGACACCACCGCTATCGCGTAGATAACACCATCAGGATCATTTCTTGGAAACCGCTATTATTCTCGTCTAGCCGAAACCGACGAAGGCCAACCAGGACTGTTGCTCCCATAGTTCCGTTTTTTTTTTGTTTTCGTTTCTCTTATCTGTCGTGCTTGTTGAGTCATTATGTTACCGCGGTAACGACGTAGCAGTTGATGTACATACGTGTGATGGGTGCTAGCCTTTATAACCCGAAGCGCAAAAAAGCTTGTTTTTCGTTTTCCTGGTTTCTGCTTTTTTGTTTTTGTATAAAATAATCCAGTTAATCCGACCGTTGGTTGCATCAGTTCGAAGAGTTTCTTGAGTTCTTGTGGTGTTGTTTTTTTTTGTATATTATCCATCGTCGTTGCGCCCTGTGTTTACTGAAGGCAGATTTTAACCATGTGGACATGTGCATGACTGCATGTTCATACCAGCGGCGGCTCCCTGGGGGTTCGGGCTCTGTGTTGTAGGACCCCCGGCCCTGCAGCCACGCCCGTTTAGGAGGAGGAGGAGGAGGAGGGGGGGGCTGGTGGAGACTGCTGCTGTGTATATTGAAATAGATGGTATAATAAACTTCTTTTCTAAAAACTAAGCGGAACAGAATGTGGTCTGTGGTTATTTTTTTAGTTCTCGATGATTTAATATGTTGTGATCATAATTACCATTTAATTGTTTAGTTGGAAGTATTTTTGTATTGCTGTCTTTAAATGATAGACCAACCACCTACATAATATATAAGACATAAAATGTAAATATAACACTATCAAACAATATAAAAATATAGGGAAGCTCTCATGGTAACTAGTGTGTGGGTTTAGTGGCGTAGTATTTGGTGGGTCAAAAAGTACCTCCAGTACAGCTGGTCTTCACCACTGAAAGGGTTTTGGGAAATCCCCCTTGAGCAGCTACTTTGGGGGTAAGTGACATGCTTTTCCCCCCCCTCGTTTGAGGGACCTAGGTGGTGTGATGTTGTCTGTAAAGCCCTTCACCCCTAGCTCTGAGGAGCTATACAATGCATATGGACGTAACCGGAGCGTCAGCAGGTCCTCCAGGGACGCTAGAGGGCGCTGTTTTATAACTACCGATGAGGAAGTATAGGTAATGAGGAAATAAACAACACGGGCATCTGATACAACGAGAAGCCGGTCGTCAGCATGTCGCCGTCCTGAGCTTCGTTAAGTCGCTTCTCAATCACCTCCTTGTCATTCGTTACTGTGATGGCGAACTCCCAAACGACTCGAGTCCCAGAGCCCGATGAAGCCCTTGAAGTGACCCAGAACGGGGTCGGGTCCGAGGACAGACCCGACCCTCCAGTACCGGCCCCGGGTCCGAGGAGGAAGCTGATCCTCCACATCGACCTGAACAACACCATCCTGGTGTCGGACGCCGTGACGTGCCTGGGGACCCTGGCGGCTCTGGACGGCTTCCTGTCCACTGTCACGTGGGGGAAGATGAACCAGAAAGGTATCAATAACACTGCGTCAGTCTGCGTGATGGGTGGTATTCATGTGATCAGGGGTGTGTCCAGATGTGGCACCTGCCCCCCCGAATATTACATTTGTTTTCTGAAAGTTTTTAACAATCTTATAGGACTAAGTAAGTACACTTGTGTAGTTTTTAATAGTGTTTTACAGTAATTATTCACAAAGTTATAGATAAACATTAGATTAAGATGAATCAAGTAAGCTCCATATCATATCTGTAAGGCATACTTTTGGAGATGTGATCCCCTGAGCCCAGTTTTTCAAAAGTAATCCAGGGGGATTTCGGATCACGGATTGGATCAAATCTTGGAAATGTTTTTTTTCAAATCATAGAGGGATTCCTAAATAAGATCATATCATGTCATCAGGGTTTTCAAACTTTTGACTCGGTTTGGCATCTATTTGATCCAAAAAAAATCAGGATTATCCTGATCCCATCTGAAGGGTGGATTCAATTAAGATGGATCAGGTGAACCTGGATACTAAAACATGGGATTCGAAAATCCGGATTAATTTCCTCCAGATTACATTTTTTGAACAACTGGGCCCAGGGAATTGAACCCTCAGCTGAGAACTGGTTTATAGGAAAACGTTGTGGCGTCTGTCGGCAGGGAAGTGGGAGTGGCTTAGCGACGCGGCGTCCCTGATCCCGCCCTGCGAGGGCGCGATCAGCTACTACTCCCAGTTCGGCCGCCTACCGGGGTTCACATCCGGCCCCGGGCGCCGTTTCCGGGGAATCCTCGACGAGCACCTGGATTTACTGCGCTGGCCCGAGGGCATCACGGTAACCACACCCTCAACCAGAGCGGGATATCTGTCATCATATAGTCATGAGTTTCACTGGTACATCATGTATTAATGCATAGATGATGACATACATTAATGCACTGCACATTCATGTATGTAATCATATATTCATGTATTTAGCCAGTACTTTAATTTATCTAATGATATATGAAGGTATTTAAAAATACATTTTAACTTATAAAAATGTACTAAATCATGCATTCATGTATTTAAGCACTACATTCATGTATTAAATCATACATTAAGGATGTCTCAAAGCCTTGGCTGTACAGGTGTTAAGAGCCTTTATGGGGTCCAGTCCTCTTAAAGAGGTTATATTATGCCACCAGGTGTGAATGGGAGTAGCCAATTGGCATCACACGTGAGCACTCACGTGTACGGGAGTACAATCCCTTTCTCTGCCGGACCGCCGCCGAAAGCTTCGGCGGCGGTCCGGAGGAGGAGACATGGAGGAGAAAGGGATTGTACTCCAGGAGCTGAGCTGCCGGACTGTCGCCCAGCTACCCCCGCCGACTGCCGCCGAAGGTTCGGCGGAGGTCTTATAGCGAAGCTTCGGCGGCAGTCCGGCCGCCGTCGAAGCCGTCCGGCCCCCACCGAAGCTTCGGCGGCAGTCCGGCAGCTCCGGCGTGGTGTACTCCGGGAGCTGAACTGCCGCCGAAGCTGGAGCTCGGCGGCAGTCCGGCAGCTCAGCTCCCGGAGTACAATCCCTTTCTCCTCCATGTCGCGGTTCATGGACTTCAGAGAGTCAAGGCCAAAGCCTGCTCAACCATGGCTGAGATATCCCCACTAAGTGTCTTTACTTGTTGTGGAAGTACCAGAGACGTCAGACGCAGTCTTTATGATTCATAATATCATCCGAGGCGCACATAGCTTTTGGCCGTGATATTAGTTATAATATTAAATAAATATCCATATATAATATTATTATTATATTATATAATATAGGTATAGAGCTTCAGGAGTCCGCAAACGGCAACAATCCCTTCTCCTCCATGCTGTGGTTCAGTCTGACAGCTCATTGGTCAATGGGCAGCAGCTCATTTGCATTAAAGCTACAGACACCAAAAAACAGCGCATTCTGAAGGGACTGAAACAGAGGGGAATAGCGGTAGGCGAGATGTTTTTTCGTAAGAGCTATTTCCAGCAGACGGCTTCAAAAAGACAGCTTCTGGAACTCAAATACTATCTTTACTTGTTGGGAAAACACCTTATTATGTCTCCTTTAACACCTGTCCCCAAGACGGGACGGGGCAGTGTGTCCATGTTATCGGTTGTGTTTATGTCTCCGTGACGATGAAGTGAAACGAGGACCACACCTAGTTAGGGCGGACGGACGGACAGCGCTGTTTCAACGAGCGTGGCGCAAACGCTTGACGCCAACACGGGCGTTTCTACGTTTAGTTGGTCTGGCGTGGGTCGGGTCTCGTCCGAGAACCGACCCACGTCAGACCGACTAAACGGCCTGGGACGACGACAGGTGGTCCGATGTTGCTGTTGTGTGTGTGTGTGTGTGTGTGTGTGTTTGTGTGTGTGGACTAGCGGCTCCTCTCTTCCCCCTGCAGGCCGACAAGGAGCTGTCGGTGAAGGGCGAGGACGGCCGGCTGTACCACTGGATCCTGCCCTCCTTCTTCCAGCTGCTCCGGGACCTGGTGTCCCGGGAGGACGACTTCTGCCTCCTGTTCCGGACCTTCGGCTCCGACCTGCCCCGCGTGCTGAGCGCCGTGTCCCGCACCCTCACCCAGGGCGCCCACCCGCTCTTCCCCGACCTGCCCGACCTCAAGGTAGGGACCCGAGCGAAGGGTGACCCCTGACCCCGGGGTCTCAAGGAGGAGCGGTTCAGAGCCCACGCGGAGCTCATTACTCTGGTTCTTGGATTTGGTTTTATTTGACAAAATGGTGCTGGGGGTTAAGGTACTTCTGTGTGGGACTGAGGGAGACATCGGGTTATAAAGAGCAGGCTCTGTAGATCAGGCTCTAAAGATTTGGTTCTAGGGGAGACATGTGGCTCAGGAGGTAGAGCGGGTTGGCTGGTAACCAGAGGGTTGCTAGTTTGATGCCCTGGCTCGGAGTGTCAAGGTTACCCTGAGCAAGGCACCTCAGCCTCTCTGCTCCTGACGAGCCGGGCATGGTTGACACCGCCATCGGTGTGTGAATGTGTGTGTGAATGGGTGAATGTAAGGCCAGATTGTACAGCGCTTTGAGCGGCCACTGGTTAGAAAAGTGCTACGTAAACGCATTCCTTTTTACCATTTACCATTCTCAAGACCCCGGTTCTACTGTTAGGTCCAGGGTATACTGTTCTACTTCATACCGGGGCTTCATCCGTCTTCGTGTGTGTCATGGGACCGCGACATTCTTGCCATTTCTCTGTTTCTGGAGGAGGGATTCACACTCACACACTCACTCTGTTATGTTCCTTGGCAACAAAAGGAGAACTGTGTCTGCAGAGAATACCTCTGTCTTCCCCTTTCCTCCTCCTCCCCTCTCCTCTCCCCCCTTCCTTCTCCTCTCCTCTCCTCTCTCCTCTTCCTCCCATCTCCTCCCCCTTCCCATCTCCCCTTCTCCTTCCCTCCCCTCTCTCCCCCGCTCTTTCTCCTGTCATCTAGTCCTGGTCCTTTGTTCTCATTGGTCACGGAGACAGGTGCAACATGAGAGGTTAAAAATAGCCTCTGAATATTTTGTGTTTTTCCTCCAGGGCGACTAACGGTCGTATGAATTGTGTGTTTGTTGAAGAATTGTTGAAGAATTGAACACTGAAGGAATATACAAAGGTGTTGACAAATGTCATTCTGTATTGCTTCTTGTTTTCTTTTGATCTCAACAACTTCCTCGTCCTTCATTCTTTCATTTCTCCCCTCTGGTCCTTCTCCTCTCTCTTCTGTCTCCCCTCCTCCTCTCCCTTTCAACCTGTCCCTCTCCTCCTCCTCTTCCTCCTCCTCTTCCTCCTCCTCCGCCGCCTCCTCCTCCTCCTCCTCCTCCCTCTCCTCCTCCTCCCCCTCCTCCTCCTCCTCCTCCTCCTCCTCCTCCTCCTCCTCCTCCTCCTCCCTCCCCAGCTGAGTGTGAACCAGACCCCAGGGAAGATCCGGTGCAGTAAGAGAGAGGTGGTCTTGACGCGAGGCGAGGACAAGGTGTCCTCTCTGAATGGACCCCGGGACCTGTACCAGTACCTCGGGGCTGGGAGCGGACTGGGGGGCTTCCAGGATACCTTTGACTGGTGCGTAGACTCTCCTAAGACTCCCTTTATAAAGACGGGTCTGTAGACTCCCATTGAGACTCACTGTAGAAGGACTGGTGTGTGGTCTCACCTTTAGACTAGCTGTCTGTGGTTGAACTGAGCCATCATTGATCTGTAAAGTATAACTGATGTTTGAAATGTTAATGAACTATAACCCTTCTCTCTCTCTTCGTCCCCGTCCCCCCCCCTTCTCCTCCTCCCCCCAGGTGGTCCAAGCACTCGTGCTCCCTGATGGGGGGGAAGCCCCTCTGGGTGGACCCCTTCGACCCGACCGTCCAGCACATCTTCTTCGATGACAACATCCGGCAAAACGACAAGGAAACCATCGTTCACCCCATGGTACGCACTGTGGCGTGTGGCATGTAGCATGTAGCTCCTTCACTGTAGCATGTAGCATGTAGCTCCTTCACTGTAGCATGTAGCTCCTTCACTGTAGCATGTAGCTCCTTCAACGTAGCATGTAGCTCCTTCCCCGTAGCATGTAACTTCTTCTACTGTAGCATGTAGCTACTTCACCATAGCATATAGCATGTAGCTCCTTCCCCGTAGCATGTAGCTCCTCCCCCATAGCATATAGCATGTTGCTCCTTCACCATAACATGTAGCTCCTTCACCATAGCATGTAGCGTGTAGCTCCTTCACCATAGCATGTAGCGTGTAGCTCCTTCACCATAACATGTAGCCCCTTCCCTGTAGCAACGACATGCATCGTTGAGGAGCTACCTGCTACATGCTACATGCTATTAACTGGAATCCACCTGAAGTCTCTCCAGGTGTAAGGTTCTGCTCGCTCACCGACGGCGTGTCTTCTTCTCCCGCGGCTCCCCAGGTGTTCCTGGAGCGCGGCGGGGAGGCGGTGCGCACGGCCTCCACCTGCGAGCTCTACGACGTGTGCCTGGTGCAGAACGACCTGCTGAAGGCCATCTCCGACTCGGGCTACTTCAGCCGGCGCATCGCCATCTGCCAGGAGAACTACGAGAAGAACGTCCAGCAGGGGGGCGACCTCCTAGGGCACGGCCGCTGCACGACAGAGAACCACTGAGGCACCGAGAGGAACGCGTCCTGCTTTTGGTTCAGACTGGGGGAGAGGAGGGGGCTCGTAGCCACGTGGAGGCGGGAGACGTTTAGGAGAGCCAAGCTTCTGTTTCTACCAAAATGCAAAAATAGGACGTTTGGTTGAAGTTTTGTTGTTAGTGAAGAGGAGAGGAATTATGACGGTTTGAGTTTTGTAGGGAGGGTTCGTTTTAGGGTTAGAGAGAGCAGAACATACGGGCTATCCTTCTGTTGCTCCTGAAACAGTGTTTACTTATACAAATATCTGAGCATCCTAAACACACAGTATTCTCCTGGACTCTGCTACGTTAGGTTGTGTGAGTAGAAGTGTATCGGTCATCAAAACAGGGAAGAATCCAGGTGACTGACATCCATATCTGATCCTATAGATAGTTTATTTTATTTTATTACAGTATATTTGATACTCGAGTGGGACTGTTGTGTTGTGGGCTTTACGTTTAAAAGCGTCACTGAAGAATGTGTGTTCTAACGACGTTACTGTTAATGCTCAAGTGTTACTTTGAGAACTCAGAGAAGGTGGCTGAAGTGACTTTGAGCGTTCAAACTGTCTTGTTCTCTGTTTCCGTTTCCGGAACAGTCCTTGAAGTGTATAGGTCAGTCGTGTCAGACTGCTGCTTTGCACTCAGTCACTACATCATCGTTTAGTAGTGGAGGGGTTGTTGGTTCAATGTCTACCAGTGGTCAGGGGCTCCCGTCACCTGATTGGATCAGGAGAAGACACTGGCGTTTGGTTTTTATGCTTTGGGGTTTTGTTTGCAATGTCGTTTATTAAGAGAAGAGAGATTTGAGCTGCACACTGGAACGGAATAAGCTCTATTCTTATGCTGTGGAGGGTGAAGGCACATAGATTTTAAAAGCTTGAAAATAGTTCTCCATATTTTTCCACCCATTTTACTCCAAGAGCAATTCAAAGGCAAAGTCAGCAGAAAACGAAAGGAAGAAATAACGCATTTTTTTTATGTGACATGTTTTTTTGCAACATAGGTTTATTATATGCATTGCACTTGGAAGTCTAGTTGTATGTTCGAGTGTGTCGTCAATCATCCAGACATTTGAATGTTTGAAATAAAGTATTTTGTTTATTTATTTGACAGTATTAATCTCCTGACCTGTTGTTCAATAGATTGCTAGAAAAAACGAAGTTAATTGTATCTATTGCTATTAAACAATAAAATAAATGTGATAGGTTTCATCCCCTTTTTTATGAAGCTCAGACCCTATTGGCGGCCCGTCGCCTGTCGTACCTTCTCTGTCCACACGATGGCAGCAGGGTGTAATATGGGAACAACGTACACGGGCTACGGGTCTAATGCGCGTGTCCGTGAGACAGAAGGCCACCTGATGGTAGGCTACCTGCGACCCGAGGCGTGAAAACCCGTCTGCCACGCTTCAAACTAAGACCCGGACATCTGCGCTGCGAGGCGCGTGGTGCGTGGGTAGAAGTGATGCTGGAGCGAAATTAACGCGCACATTGGAGTGACAAGTGCGCGAGTTTGTGGTGTTGCTCTTTTTGGGAGCTGAAAGCACGCGGTGGTAAGAGCTAAAGGGAGGGGGAGAGGAGAGAGAGAGAGAGAGAGAGATGGAGGGGAGAGAGACACTGTGCCAACGGTAGGAGGAAGCTGCTGGAACTGCTGAAGTCGCACCGCACGCATCTCTGGAACTATCTAACAGTGAAAACTACAGTGAGGGAGATCTGGATGGAGAACACCTACCCAGTCCAGGGCCACCACGACCCGATCCAGGTCCACCAAGACCCGGGGTTCACCTCCTACGTCTGAAGAACCGCTCCCCGCTCTGAGGTGAGGCTTAGTTTTTGTTGTTGTTTTTATTTAGGACTTAACTTTTGCAGTTAAAGTGCACGCGGAGCGGCATGATGGTGTCGGTTTGGTGAAACGCGTTACGCACGGTCGTGCGGTCGTTACGCACGGTCGTTAGTAACGCGTGTCCGCGCGCGCGGTGGATCCTTTCTGTTGTGATCGGGGGTCGCTGGTGACAAGTTTCCGCACTGACGTCAATAAATGGACTTCCCCTAGCCCTGGCCTGGCGTTCCTCCAGGGCTGTACCGGGTTCCGGGTTTGTCTTTGCGGGGAGCAGGGGATCCTGATGCCTGCGTCCAGATGTTACTGCGTCTTTAAAGACCCCCCTCACGAGCGCCACAGCTGTTCTGGTGCTCGGCTCAACAGCTGGACCCCCCCCCCTCCCCCCTACCAGTCCGTTAGGAAGAGAGATGTCGTTAGTTATCTATGTTCTCTTCATAGTTATACCCCATCCGGTACCTTTCCTGCTTCATAATGTCCGTAATGAGACCAAGGTGTGTGTGTGTGTGTGTGTGTGTGTGTGTGTACGTGTGTGTGACTCTCTATCCCTGTGTGTGTGTGTGTGTGTGTGTGTGTGTGTGTGTGTGTGTGTGTGTGTGTGTGTGTGTGTGTGTGTGTGTGTGTGTGTGTGTGTGTGTGTGTGTGTGTGTGTGTGTGTGTGTGTGTGTGTGCGCTTGCGTGAACCTCTCTCCCTGTGAAGCTGAATTTCTCAGTGGGGGCTGTCAGTGTCTCTGTTCTACAGCGTGGCTCGCCAGGAATGGGGTGCGTTTGACACTCTCCGTTTGTGTCTCTCCCTGTACAGAGCAGTGGACCAGGAGAATGCTGGAGACCTGGTATTGAACGTCTCTGTGGCCACACTAACATTCTATCCCTATATATGGAGATATAGAAAGAACACACACCATGCATCCAATACAAATCTGGACTCTAGCCTGTGTGTGTGTGTGTGTGTGTGTGTGTGTGTGTGTGTGTGTGTGTGTGTGTGTGTGTGTGTGTGTGTGTGTGTGTGTGTGTGTGTGTGTGTGTGTGTGTGTGTGTGTGTGTGTGTGTTGAGGAAGGGGGAGGTTGTGTGTGTGTGTGTCTGTTGAGGGCGGGGGAGGATGTGTGTGTGTGTGTGTGTGCGTTCCTATGCAGATGGATGAGGCTGTGTGTGTACATGTTAATCTGCTTTCTGGCTCCCTGAAGCTAACCATGACCGCTAACCATGACCGCTAGGCCTGACCACTAGGCCTGACCACTAGCCTCATGCTAGCAGATATCTGCTGGCTCCAGGGGACTTTGGTAAAAAAAAAAACTCTATTCTTCTGGAGAACATTTCTCCAGTTAAATATAGAAGCTTAAGGATTTTAAAGGTCCTGGCTGACCCATTTCCAGAGACCACCACTGTTGGATCCGCCACCACTTCTACCTCCTTCAGTTATTTATTTATAAGTTTAAAAGCATGGTTCTATTTCAACCGTTATTTCAAGAGTTGAATACAATATGGACCGGCCTGTCTGTCTCTGCGTGCTTGCATGCCTGTCTGTCTGTCTGTCTGTCTGTCTGTTTGCTCTATGATTATTATTTATTATTGCTTCATATGAGGTCTGTTTGTCTTATGGTCTGCTTCCATTCTCTCTCTCTCTCTCTCTCTCTCTCTCTCTCTCTCTCTCTCTCTCTCTCTCTCTCTCTCTCTCTCTCTCTCTCTCTCTCTCTCTCTCTCTCTCTCTCTCTCTCTCTCTCTCTCTCTCTCTCTCTCTCTCTCTCTCTCTCTCTCTCTCTCCCCCTCTCCCTCTCCCTCTGTGTGTGTGTCGCAGAGAGAATAGAGGGAGGGTTGCTGCAGATAAAAGACAGAGAGGAGGGGATTCATGCATAAGAGTGGAGGAGGAATTGAGCGAAGGGAGGAGGAGGAGGAGGAAGACAGAGGAGAGTAGAGAAGAAGGGCAGGAAGGAGCAGATAAAAGAGAAACAGTGTGTGTGTCGTCTTCCCGCAGGATGGACACGCACACACACGCACGCACACACACACACGGGGGCATTGTGTATATATTCATAAATATTCTTTATTCAATCAAAGCCAAACACTGCGGCTCAGCTCTGAAGCTTTTCCAGCACAGATGGTCTGATTTCAGAACGATTGGGTTTGCACTTTTCCAGTCTCCCAGTGACATCTGAATGAGGCGGGACCAGGCGTGTGCTGCAGAATTAGCTGGAACTTAGATGTGTCTTTGATTGTGGTGTTCGAGTGAAGCAGGACTTTATGCTCTTGAGTTGAGAGGGAGGATTGTTCCCAGAGAGGAAGCCCCTCTCTGTGATCCTGCTGGCTCCACAGAGATGAGATTCACGTCACACAGCCACCTCAGCATCAGCTGCAGGTCAGGTACCATTATGGATCACACACGAGAGTCTCGCCATCGGTGAATTATAGATCGGTTTTCTCTGTGGAAAGATCCCATTGACCTCTCACCTTTTGACCGATCTCCTCCCATTACATGACCTTCCAGTTGACATGTCGAGTCTGTCGTGTCTCTGTTGAGTTTTTAAAGTTGTTATTATATGATTCATCTAGGGCCGAGATTTTTTGGGGATTAAAATAGCCTTTCTGCTGTATTGGGATTTTTCTTTTATCAAATCAAAATCTATAAATAGACTCTCTAGACTTCCCCACTATTGTGTGTCTCTCTGCTTCATATCAAAGATGTGTTTTATACTCTGAGGTATCAATCCGCTCTCATTGTGAATACAGGTAACCTGAATACCAGAGACTCAAGCTGTGTGATGATATCCATCCAAGATATTTACAGCATGTTTATGCATTATATTTATATGGATTCATGGTGGACAGCTTGGAAATAAACATAGACCACACCCCTTAATCATAGATACACATAGACCACACCCCTTAACCATAAATACCCATAGACCAAATAAACATAGACCACACCCCTTAACCATATATACAGATAGACCACACCCCTTAACCATAAATACCCATAGACCACACCCCTTAACCCTAAATACCCATAGACCAAATAAACATAGACCACACCCCTTAACCATATATACACATAGACCACACCCCTTAACTGTACATCCCCATAGACCACACCCCTTAACTGTACATCCCCATAGACCACAACCCTCAACCATATATACACATAGACCACACCCCTTAACTGTGCATCCCCATAGACCACACCCCTTAACTGTACATCCCCATAGACCACACCCCTTAACTGTGCATCCCCATAGACCACACCCCTTAACTGTACATCCCCATAAACCATGCCCCTTAACTCTAAGCCCTCAAAATTGCTCTCCAGAAAACCCTGTCAAAAGTCACCACCGTGGCCCTGAATCCAACCTTTATTTAACCAACGTAGCGTACAAAGTCCTTCTGCATGGGATCCGTTCATCGGGCGTAACCACGGGGATCTGAATGAGGCTGTTAACGCCGACAACCAATTTCACACGCGGCCGAGCCAGGCCTCAACGGCCCCGGATAAGGCAGCGTTGCATCATGGGAGTAAAGGCTCAATTCCCCGGCTTGTGTTTCCCAGAGTGCAGTGGGGCGGCGTGCCTGTGGAGTTCTGGGCCCGCTGTGGAGATGATGAGTTCCGCACCGCTCTGCGCTACAGACATCATGCTGAGTGTTATTATGGGCTGGCAAACCCGGTCAGCTGAGGTCCCTCAAACTACCCTCTGTACCAACACCTCCCTGAAAACAGGAGCTGTGGTCCCTCATTCTCCTCTCTACTACCCCGGAACGAGAGTAGCAAGAAGAAGAAGGAGAGGAGACAACGATTGTGACAGTGGCAAGGAAATAACTTAAAAATATATAATTTTAGGATGATCTTGAATGAGGAAAAGTGAAACGGAAACTGATCCAGTAATAAGCAGACCTTTCTCGGAGTACCCTCCCTCTTTCCTGCAACTCTCCGGAAATCACCGGAAGCTCCCCGTTCCAAGCGTTGTCCCTTGTGGGATGGGGACGGCTGGGGACTGCCTCGTGTGTATTATTGTGGGAAGGGGCTGGCGATGTTAGCGGGTCCAGGAAACATTGGCAGAGCTAGCTGCTAACGTGCTAGCTAAAATTAGAGGGCTTAATGGCAGTTGGCAGCCCCGTATCTCTATTTTGCGAACAGAGAACCCCAAATTGGCCGGCAGGAGTCAATCCAAGTGTGCTCATAGCGGGTGGGAAGACACGGGAAAACATCTTGTCCTGAACAAAGCGACTCCGAGTGATAAGCACTTCTGAAAACATTCATCTGTAAGATGTTGTTGTTTGGAAACCCGCTTCTGGCCCCTCACTCTGTTGCTATCTATCCGGCTTGAGAAGCAGAACCTCCAGGAAATGAGGGAGCTGAGACTGTGTGCGCAGATTGGTGTCGCTTTTATTCTCCTGGTGGTGTTGAAGTGTCCACGAGCAAGACTCCCCAGTTCTGTTTATTATGAGTTTCGTGTTGTCACCGCCATCGCTTTGTGTGTATATTCGCATTTGAATGTGTATCATTATTTTTGTGTGCGTGTGTATTTCGGTATTTGAGTGTGTATCAGTATTTGTATATGTGTGTGTATCAGTATTGGTCTGTGTGTGTCAGTATAGGTGTGTGTGTGTGTGTGTGTGTGTGTGTGTGTGTGTGTGTGTGTGTGTGTGTGTGTGTGTGTGTGTGTGTGTGTGTGTGTGTGTGTGTGTGTGTGTGTGTGTGTGTGAGCGTGAGCGTATGTCAGCAGCGCTGCGTGGATAGATGTGTGCGCTGAGGTGTGAATGCGTGTGCGTCGGAGTGTGACTGCGTGTAGGTGTGTGACTGTGACACTACCTGTCATGTGCTGTGGTTCTGCGGTGGCCGGAGGGAGCTATGCTAGGAGCAAACAGCAGGACCATCAACCATGATGAAACATTCTCCTGTCCGATGGAAGCGCCCTCGGAGGAGACATCTAACACGCTTGGGCTGGGCGATTCATCTAATTTTGATCGCGATTTCGATTTTAGCGTCAAACAATCCGGCCTTCGTAAAGTAAAACGAAGGCCGTCTGACTCGGTTGTATCTGTGCACTTTAGTGAAGGGTGTGTGTGTGTGTGTGTGTGTGTGTGTGTGTGTGTGTGTGTGTGTGTGTGTGTGTGTGTGTGTGTGTGTGTGTGTGTGTGTGTGTGTGTGTGTGTGTGTGTGTGTGTGTGTGTGTGTCATTCAGGTGTGTGTGTCTTCGGTCATTCAGGTGTGTGTGTGTGTGTGTGTGTGTGTGTGTGTGTTCTGTCGTTCAGGTGTGTGTGTGTGTGTCTTCGGTCATTCAGGTGTGTGTGTGCGTATTCTTCTTAACATGTGCTCATCATGAGCTGAAATGAGACAGAGCGTTACACGTCCCCGGGGACAGAGACATTAATAACATCGCATTAGCAGAACAAGGCCGAGGTCCGGTCCGAAAGACGTGGGGGCTCTGGGTAGACTAGGTAGCGCTCTATCTTGGGCTTCAAACCCAGGACCCATCGCTCGCTGTGCTGCTCCTGCCAACAGCGGTTAAACCTGACCCCCTCTTATGTCCTCTCAGCCCTCGTGCTGACCGCAGGCGCCTCACTAACGAGGCAGAGCTTCATCAGGTGTGCCTGACGAGTCTCTCCGTGGCCGGGAGGCTGGTGATGAGAGGAGGCTTAGAGCAGAAAACACCCTGGTGTACTGGTCAGGATGTGGTGGGATGGGATTTAGTGGTTTGACTGGATGCTGTCATCCAAGGAGACTCACAGGGAATTCTAGACAGTAGACGGGTTAGACAGTACAGAGACGGGTCATTAAGGAGCAGGTAGGGGTTAGACAGTACAGAGACGGGTCATTAAGGAGCAGGTAGGGGTTAGACAGTACAGAGACAGGTCATTAAGGAGCAGGTAGGGGTTAGACAGTACAGAGACAGGTCATTAAGGAGCAGGTAGGGGTTAGACAGTACAGAGACGGGTCATTAAGGAGCAGGTAGGGGTTAGACAGTACAGAGACGGGTCATTAAGGAGCAGGTAGGGGTTAGACAGTACAGAGACGGGTCATCAAGGAGCAGGTAGGGGTTAGACAGTACAGAGACAGGTTATTAAGGAGCAGGTAGGGGTTAGACAGTACAGAGACAGGTCATTAAGGGACAGGTAGGGGTTAGACAGTACAGAGACAGGTCATTAAGGAGCAGGTAGGGGTTAGACAGTACAGAGACGGGTCATTAAGGAGCAGGTAGGGGTTAGACAGTACAGAGACGGGTCATTAAGGAGCAGGTAGGGGTTAGACAGTACAGAGACAGGTCATTGAGGAGCAGGTAGGGGATAGACAGTACAGAGACAGGTCATTGAGGAGCAGGTAGGGGTTAGACAGTACAAAGACAGGTCATTAAGGAGCAGGTAGGGGTTAGACAGTACAGAGACAGGTCATTGAGGAGCAGGTAGGTGTTAGACAGTACAGAGACAGGTCATTAAGGAGCAGGTAGGGGTTAGACAGTACAGAGACAGGTCATTAAGGAGTAGGTAGGGGTTAAACAGTACAGAGACGGGTCATTAAGGAGCAGGTAGGGGTTAGATAGGACAGAGGCGGGTCATTAAGGAGGAGGTAGGGGCTAGGCTTCAACTTGCTGAAGGAGGCTTAAGTTACAGGTGACCTGCATTGGAGTTTAAACCCAGACACTTTCTGCTGGGAGCCAAGCACTACACTGTCTGCCAGCCAGGAATGTGTTAGAGCTGTTCTTTGTGTGGTGATTCTGAGTCTCGCTTTTCTTACCACTTTCCGACAAATAAGACAGCGGTACGAACACACACGCGGGCCGTGTCCCGTCGGTTTGTTCTGCTCCTCAAACAGGGATCTGTTTAGCACCGGTAACACGCACGCACACACGCACGCGCACACACACACACACACACACACACACACACACACACACACAGTTGGGCTAGATTGGTTTCGCTCCGCAGGGAGCCTTGGAGCGAGGCGGTGTGGTAAAACGGCCCGTCTATTAGATGATGTAATCCATAAAAGATTTACGTGGGCCAAATTCGCTCTGTTCCTCCCCATTATCTAATTTAGTTCACCCTGGAGACTCTGGGCCGATCCTCCCCGACTAGCAGAGCCTCGTCCTGGGTGTGTGGAGGTGGACGTGGGGGGGGGGTTGGAGGTTAGCGTTGCTAGATAATGACACGCTGTTTTTTTCTGATTTAACACCATGTAGCATACTAGCCTGAAACGAAGTTAGCGCTATGATTATATTCATAATAAAATGATGTGAAAATGTAATCGACTGATGCAACGGGACATTTTCTGTGTGTGTGTGTGTGTGTGTGTGTGTGTGTGTGTGTGTGTGTGTGTGTGTGTGTGTGTGTGTGTGTGTGTGTGTGTGTGTGTGTGTGTGTGTGTGTGTGTGTGTGTGTGTGTGTGTGTGTGTGTGTGAGCGTGCACACAATAACTCACGCATGTGATAGTGCATTGTAAGAGAGAGAGAGACACACTCTATAGTCCAAACGGTTGCCAGGTCCGGTGGAAATGGGCTTTGAACCAATTTCTAGGAGGGGGAGGGGGGGGGAGGTTCTTACTACAGCCGGTTGGTTCTGAGCGTGGGGGAGAGACCGTCGGTTGTCTGTAGCTGACCCATCAGACACGGCAGCCTAACCTGTTGGCATCCTAGCACAAGATGCCCTCCAACACCTGCTCCCTTAGGACATGGATAAGGACACTGTCACAGATAACAGCGTCTCCAAAAATTGAAAGACTAAATGAAACATTACAGGATCAGCAGGAGGTCTAACGCCTGCAGTCCGCCTCATCTTAACAGGGAATGTTCTGGACAGAACGGCCGCCGATTAGTTATTTTATTAAATTAGGACCTGCTTTGAACAAGATGGTTCAGGAGCTTCTGCAGCAATGCACCTCTCTGTTCTGACTCCGGGCTGAACAAGGCCTAAAGGTACAGGATTGATCTCGCAGACACCCTATATCACCTGTGATCTGACATGGAAACTGGTGTTCAATGAAGTTCTCCTCTTCACACGTTCTCCAATAAGGAAACAAACCTAAATGGAAGACAAAGCTCAACGGAACAATATTGTTCAGCGGATAACAAGACGCAACAATCAGTTTGCGTCGGGAGTCTTGAGCTCAGTATTTTAATCGGTCTGCATTTATTTGTTCATTTATTTCTCAGCGTACCGATGCAGCCTCCACAACCACTCGATGCTTGCATTTACTCTATGCACTTATTGAATGTCATGTCCTTGCACTTAAAAAAAGTACTCAGCATTGTGTAGCATCTTATCCTGGCTATCTTTGTTTGTATACGGGGGATGGGTTAGCCTATCGATTGTGAGTGCTTGGCACTTGGTTCTATGAACGTCCTTTATCGTTCCGACAGCGATTTATTGTTTCTCTTTCTTCTGACAAATGTACTCATTGTTAAGCGCTTTGGATAAAAATGTCTGCTAAACACCCTAAATGTAAATGTAGATACAGCTGGTCTGTGTAGCTGATCGGGAGAATATTCTAACATTCAGCTGAACGTGGACTCGATCCTCGGTTGGTTTGACAAAAGCTCCAGTGCTCTCCGCCTGGCACTCAGAGCTGACAGGCTTGGTGTCGCAGAGGACTGACCCCTTCTAGCGCTCGCACGGCTGTTTGTGAATCAGTTTACAGTGCTGTTGACACTCATTTCCCCCTGCCAAGCGGTAATTAGACATTCAACTTGAAGCGTAGGTCAGGGGCTCGAGAGTGTCATCTCGACTGAGCTGAGAGGAAGTCTCCATCACTGTCGTGCTATTGTTCCCTCCAGCTCAGTTCTTTTTTCTATCCAGAGGGTCACCACGCCCCTGCAGACTAAAGACGCTTGTTTCTGCTTCCTGGAGGACAGGAAGGTCTCTCCTCTGTCTTCTCCTCCTCCTCCTGCTCCATCTCCTCTCTTGAGATGCTCTCTGCTATGGACCTCTTCCTCCTCTTCTTTATTCTTCTATTTAAAAAGCTGCCTCCTTATCTCACAACCAACAACCAACAACCTCCTCCTCCTCCCCCTCTTTATCAATCTTCTCTTCCTCTCCAGCTGCCTCCTGCTCCTCCCCCTCCCTCCCTCCCCCCTCCTCCTCCTCCTCCCATCTTTAAACTTTGACTGAGGAATGCTTGGCTCATCGGTTGTGTCTCATTTCCTGATGATACTAACGTCCCCTGCTCATTAGGCGGCCGAGGAGATGGTTGTGTTCCTTGTTGTGGCAGAACTAGAAGCAGAGGAGATGGTTGAGTTCCCTGGTGTGGCACGCTGTAGGAAGCAAAGGAGATGGTTGAGTTCCTAGGCGGAACTTCAAGTGGGCGTCTCGTTTACATCGACATTGACATTTCCATCTACAGATTTACCAGCGGGCCCGAGAACAAGCAAAGCGTTCATTGTTGAAGCCGCTCCATACAAAGTCAAAGTGCAATCTTGTTTCCAAGCGCATATCCCAGGAGGCTGGGCGTTCCTGTTTATTATAAATGCATCGCATGACCTCCCGTTTCCGAGGTCCCAGCCCGGCAGAACGTAGGCGAGGGGCCGAGCTCGGTCGACAGACGTTGAAACATCCTCCCCACCTCCTGTGAGGAGACACGGTTCAGCTCCACACAGGATGTTGTGTAAGCAGTGAGGGTCGGCACCTGCATTCCAGTTGTCGGAAATAACTTCCGATTTGGAGCCGCTGGCAACGCCGCGGATTTATTCAGCATGTAGTAGAAAAATGTGGGGGTCCACACTCCGCCAAGTCAGACGGAAACGGAAGATGCTGGTGGCCCCCGTCCTCATTACCAAGTTCCTCAACTCGCTCTGCTGCCAGCAGCTGATCTATGAGCAGCTCTTGAGGACCAGTGGGACAACATGTAGAGGGTCTTCCCAAGGCTACAGTATTCTTAAAACCAGGAATTTGTTGTCAGACGAAATGACCAGTCAGTATTTGGACAGCCTATTATATCAAGCTTACATCCATGTGGTTAAGTGTAAAGGGGCCTTAAGTCTTCATGAGTGACAACCAGGGCCACCAATAGCGGAGACGGGCCCCCCCCCCAGAGGGAGGGGGGGGCCCGCCCGGAAATTGGCGAGTCTTGTTCTGCAGAGCCTCGTATAAATCATGGTCGTGGGTTAGTTTGTTTCTGCTCACTACCTAGGGCTACGGTCTATAATATATAAATATGGAACGCAGCAGGCATGAAAAGAGAGAGGCCAAGGGCCCGGGGCTTCTGTGCCAGTACAACTAGGACCCCTGGATGGTTTTTATGTGTATTTATTTTTCCTGGTCCTTGCTGAATCCCCCCCCCCCCTCTCTGGGAAGAACGTCTGCATCTGCTGCAGCGCTCGTCTGTCGTGATTGGCCCCGTCTGTTCTGCCGTTTTAATTAACATTCACACGTCTGCCACTGCGACTCACCTGACGCGCCCTTCCCTCCCCCCCCCCCTCCCCCCCAGCACGATCCTGAATGATGAAATCAGCGTCCAGACGTGGAGGCAGGTAGTGTCTGCCTCACACGGTGACAGGCGTGTGCTGTGTCCCCTGAGGCCCCCCGTTGGACACTCGGGAGTGAGATGACGTTCCCTCCGACGGCGTCTTTAATCCGGTGATCAGACGCCCTGTTTGATGCCGGGTCTCTGCCGCCGCTGTCCTCGCCGTATGCTAAGCCTCCAAGCCACTGTCGTCAGGGAGCTGAGACACGGCGAGAGACGTTGAGTCTGTGGGGAACAGGTGGTAATCCCTCACTGAGCTAGACCGGGACGACAGCCACGTCTCACTCTCAGGAGGAGGGGAACACACCTGTCTCACTCTGAGGAGGAGGGGAGGACACACCTGTCTGACGCTCAAGACGGGAGAACACACCTGTCTTACTCTCAGGAGGAGAAAACACCTGTCTGACTCTACATGAGGGGAACAAACCTGTCTGAATCTCAGGGGAGGGGAACACACCTGTCTGACTCTCAGGAGGGGGAGAACACACCTGGGTCCCCAGGTGTCACCAAGTCATCCACTCAGTCAGCCCCCATTTGGCACTTGAAATAGTAAAACAATTGATTAATACTAAAGATTAAGTCTTGTCTTTCCAAGGATCGTTTAAGGAGACAAGCTAGCTGTAGGATTGTCTTCAACATCTCCACCTTCACCTCCACACCCACACCCATCGCACCACCACCTTGATGATGATGACGATGATGATGACCTTCATCATCATCATCATCCTCCTCATCCTATGCACACCGACCAGAATCTTAGAAGAACTTGTTTGGCAGTGCACGTTAGGTCTGCAAGTCAGGTGTGCACGTTAGGTGTGCACGTGTTCTAAGGAGAGGTTTGGGAGCGCTTGGGTTATCACAAGAGCTGACTCCTGATAGGAGTACCCTCTGAGCTGACTCCTGATAGGACGATCCTCTGAGCTGACTCCTGATTGGGTGAACCCCCACCCCTGCACCCATCAGCGTGACAGGACTAGGCCTGATGCATATTGCATGAGCCTCCTCTGATTGGCTGTGGGAATTCCTCTATTGAAGTGAAATATCGGAGATATATAAGGAGAAAACGTCTCTTGGATCACAGGGCTTTTCATCTCTTTTTTCGATTTCTGAAGTAATCTTTAAAAGAAGCACACACGAAGGAATTCAGAGGAGCTTATCGATCGTGATTCACACATCGGAGTCATTGGTGCACCTGTGACTTCTATTAATCTGACTAAATGCTAATGTTTCTTTCATTACAATTCAAGTATTTGATCTGTTTGGATTCTAGTGATTTAGTTGCCTGGATGCTAGTGTGTTATTTGACTGGATTCTAGTGTGTTATTTGTTCGGATTCTAGTGTATTATTTGGTGGATTCTAGTGTATTAATTGTCTGGATTCTAGTGTATTATTTGTGTAGATTCACTAGAATCCAGAAAAATAACACACTAGAGTCATTCTATCGTGTTTTTGCACCATTGCCCTGACTGGGATATTCTTGGCTACTTTCCATCCGTGTTAGTTCTGCATGTTGCTGCTTCTTTTCTAATGTCAAGCAGTGTGTACCTCATGTTTCAAAGGTGGTATATGTATAAATAACTTAAACTAAGATGGCGCTTTATTAAAATGTAAGACATGTTGGTGTCACAGCAGAAAGTACAGGACTGTAATAGAAAGACGCCAATAGTAAAACTAAAACGGGCAGTGTCTATAAACCTTGACTAAGAAAATGTCTTAGTCAAGGTGGTCAAGGAGCGGGGGAGGTTCATCCCGTGGCCCTGAGGTCTTCAGTGAGGGTTTCAGTTCGCAATAACCTATATACACACACCTGATGCCGCCGTTTCAATTTCAGAAAGCTTTATGGCACGACTATTGTTGTGAACAGCATTACCGATGCATTATTTATCTTTATTTTTTCTACCTGATGGAAGTATATTTTCTCTCCTTGTGAGAGTTTTGTACTTTGTTAATGCATAGTAATTTAAAAATAATCATAAAAAAATATATACATTATATATATATATATTTTTTTTTTATACATTGGTGGTCAAGGGGGGGCCCTTTTGTTGTTAAGGCGGCCGCCGTAACCATACAGTGCTGGGGGAAACACGGCTATAAATAGTATCTATTATCTCTAGTATCTGTAAACACGTTGGTGGATAGATGGGTTTAATCGCTGGGCCGGGGAAAAACAACATATTTATCAGATTTTCTGTCTCCTCTAAACTGTCTTTAGGTTTATCTCCGTATCTCCAGACGCAAGGTCTGCTCAAACCGGAGAAGGCGCTGATGGTTCTGTGATCCGTTTGTTTAATTCCCTTCATGCTTTAATGATGTCTCCATAAATCATCTCCTTCATTATCACGATGCGCTGCAGGGAATGCCGTACTCAGGCTCTGCCCTGCATTTTAAACACTCCCCGCTCACTGAAGATAGTCCTCCCTCTGTAGTTATGGTAAAATAATTTGTATAATCAGTATACATTTATTATCAGCCCACATATTCTTACGCAATGCAAACCGTTTTTCTCGAGAGAACGGGAGAAAGCGCAGACAAAAGTAATATGATAGCCTACGTAGCCTCATGCACTTGACATACTGTAGCTAGGATGCAACCAGCATGCAACACTCTGACACACTTCCATCCAAACACTGCTCCTCATCCTCATCCATTTTTCACGTTTCAAATCTGCCTTCTAGGGACATTTCTGGGAAGCCCTGTTTTTAGTTTAGGGGGTTGGGGCTATAGCTGTTCGGGCTGTTTTGATTGACATTACCTGGTAACCTATAATGACCAACAACAGGTCAATCATGAGATGGGACGCGTTTGACAAGTCAATTTGAATCCATACGTGCATCTTCTGCTACGGTTTCAAACCGTGTGCGTATAGGTCGAGGTTCGGACCTGGATCACACAGAGCCACCATGATGATGTTACCCTGCATCACACATCCAGAGTAAGCTGTTTCAGGGTTTGGCTTTCTTCTAACGTTGTTGTCATCACCCGGACCGGGTGAAGATGTCTTGGCTCATCATCGAGCCACCTCATTTCTTTACGAGGTTGACCTTTAGCCTAATGAGCGCCCGATGACGTGAAACATTAAAACAGCTTCTGTGTGGTTCTGTCAGTTTCTGACAGAAACACAGAAACGCACAGAAGAACACGAACGCCAGTAGGATGACTCACAGTCATGTGCGTGACTCTTCTCAGTGTATGGAGCGGCATGCAGCATTGTAACCTGGAGGGCGGAGGTGATGGAGAGAGAGGGGGGGAGGGAGGGGATGAAGAGAGGGGTGGGGGGGGAGTGATGGAGAGAGAGGTGGGGGAGGGAGGTGATGAAGAGAGGGGGGGAGGTGATGAAGAGAGGGGTGGGGGGGGAGTCGATGAAGAGAGGGGGGGATTGATGGAGAGAGAGGTGGGGGGGGGAGGGGATGAAGAGAGGGGAGGGAGTGATGGAGAGAGAGGTGGGGGGGGGAGGGGATGAAGAGAGGGGGGGAGTGATGGAGAGAGAGGGGGAGGGAGGTGACGAAGAGAGGGGGGAGTGATGGAGAGAGAGGTGGGGGGGGAGTCGATGAAGAGAGGGGGGGAGTGATGGAGAGAGAGGGGGGGGGAGTCGATGAAGAGAGGGAGGGAGTGATGGAGAGAGAGGTGGGGGGGGGAGGGGATGAAGAGAGGGGGGGGAGTGACGGAGAGTGAGATGGTGGGGGAGAGCGGATGGAGAGGGGGAGGGAGTGACGGAGAGAGAGGTGGGGGGGGTCTGGCTACCACATCTGCAACACATCCGCCAGATGTGTCGTTGTGTTGTCACATGACCCTGAGAGCAGGGTAAGGGGGGGGGGGGCTGGAGGGTGAGGAGTGGGGGGGGGGGGGGGGGTCTGGCTACAGCCTCTGTAACACGTCCGCCAGATGTGATGCTGCGTTGTCACACGACGCGGAGGGCAGCCGATGGTAAGCGGTGCAGCGGATGCCAGCTGGCGTTCCCTGGACGTACAGAACCACAGGATCCCTGCTGTTGCCGCCGCCCCCTCGAGGTCAGGGGTCACGGCGAAGCGCGGGGCTGGGGGCGGGACAGAGAGCACAGGGGGATTATGGGTAAGCTTGAGGATGGAGGGAGCCGCATGACGCTAATTGCTGATTGGGCGATTTAGCGGGAGGACTGCGGCATGGGGAGGCACTCGGGGGACGGGCCGGGGGCAAGAGGCAGCTGATGCTGAACGCATCGTTAGAAGGCTCTGCATCAGGCGCAGCTGTTGGAGCATTCGGCAGGGTAAAGCTTTGTCAACGAGAGAGAGGCTCTCTCATGTAGCCGTTATGTTGAGATTGTTAACGTTTGGGTCAAAAGTTTCCTTTGGGGATCGAACCCAGGTTCTGGGTTCGATCCCCAATGTCCGCAGTCTACCTGTAGGCATCCTAAAGCAAGATGTACCCACGCCCCTACCTGCTCCTTATTGACCTGTCTCTGTACTGTCTAACCCCTACCTGCTCCTTAATGACCTGTCTCTGTACTGTCTAACCCCTACCTGCTCCTTATTGACCTGTCTCTGTACTGTCTAACCCCTACCTGCTCCTTAATGACCTGTCTCTGTACTGTCTAACCCCTACCTGCTCCTTAGTGACCTGTCTCTGTACTGTCTAACCCCTACCTGCTCCTTAGTGACCTGTCTCTGTACTGTCTAACCCCTACCTGCTCCTTAGTGACCTGTCTCTGTGCTGTCTAACCCCTACCTGCTCCTTAATGACCTGTCTCTGTACTGTCTAACCCCTACCTGCTCTTTAATGACATGTATCTGAATTCATTGTTAGTCAGCAGACATTGTTGTTTGCTGAATTGTGCCTTTGTCTTCTTTTGGAGAAGTTGGTGTATACATGAGCTGTGTGCATCTGAAACACACCACAGCACTCACATAGTGCTTGCCACATTATTTAGAATACGGAGGTACAATGCATCCACATTAACAGTCACATTGCAGACCTGTAAAAGCCTTCCTTTATGTTTGCTTTGGAGCACTTGGAGCAG
>NC_079412.1:20885423-20912923 GCF_026213295.1 Gadus chalcogrammus
TTGAGATGAGAACGACCCAATATTTCACCATCTCTCACGTCAGGTGGGTATTTTTGGAGATTCCCACTTGTTTGATTTATAGAAGCTACTGAAGTGCTCGGTAATTTGGAGAGGATCGGATTTGTTCAAGCGATGGCGTCCTCTGTAGAAATGGGCTGAAAGTGGGACTTTTCCCTTCTGATAGGTGGACCCTTAAAAAGTAATGGTCCGTTTTTCAACTCAATGGAAAAAAGTGAAATATATTAATGCAATCACTGTATGATAATTCCATAATGATCTTTTAGTGCTCCCCCTGCTCTCAGTTCTCCATTAGTCATCGTCTTGGCGACACCACTTCCAAACGGGTGGTGCTCAGTGTTCCACACATTCATAAACTGGGTGTTCGCCGTTGCATAGCAACACTTGAATCTAGAATTAGCTCCTAATTATTTCACCCGAGATCGAGTGGGATCTATTTTCAAGCCGAAATGACATCGCGCAAAAAACTAACTAATACTAATAACATTAAACCTAAATCATGTTGTGTTGTGTGGTAATGCAAGAATGAAATCATCTTATGTTAAGTAGGAGCTGCTGACGACTTTCCTCCTGTTATAGAAATGCCTCGCTGGAGTTTTCTTGCTTGAATATATTAAGATGTTGCAGCTTTTGTGCTGTAGCTCTTCAAGGAAAAGGGTATATTCTGGAGCCAACCTCAACCTTTTGTTGATTGTGTCTCGGTGGCATTTGAGAGTCGAGTGATCTCACATGAAAGAAACGAACAATGGTGTCTAGGGTGCTTCAGTCCCAGTTAAGAGCTCTGAGTTGAAACCTCCCTCATTGTACAGTGTACATGGTGTCTAGTGAATTTGGACCTTATTTCGTGATCTCACTTAGATGTTAGATCTTGGTCGAGATATTCCAGTGCACTGGCACTACATTTTCTCCCCATTGAAGGAGCTCTCGGGTACTTTGGGGATTTCACGTTGGGTTCCTGACTGGCCTTGTGTCCTCAGGAGGATCGGCTGATGAACCTGCTAGGACAGACCTGCAGCGACCAGAGCAGAATCACCAAGCTAACCCATCAAACTCACACTCTGAATAACTGAACGCGAGCAGCGATCCTCGAGGCGCGTACATCGAGCCGTCGCCCTCGTCCCCTTTCATTTAGTTTCACTTTCGGTTTATCTCGTGACAGCGTGGGGGGATAATGACGGGGTCTGGGACGGACCGATTATTCAGCCCGAGACGTCGTCGTCCGCTGAAAGACGTCTCCTCTGCTATTCAGCTCTCAGCGCTCTCTGTTCTTATTAGCACCCAGCTGCAAGCGACTCGATTCTGTCTCCCAGGACCTCTGAATGCCACTCTGCAGCTAGAATTGGTGAAACCAAAGACAAAGGCCTCTGCGTTGGGGAGCCGGGGGGGTTTAGAGGAAACGTGACGTTAAGTGAAGAAGAGAGGGAATCTGAAAAGGTCACAGGCGGGAAGCCTCTCTGGTTTGGACTAATTAATGCCAGACTGAGGCTTGTCCTTTATCTCACTCATTGGAGCGTTTCAATGAAAACCTGTTTTTGTGTTGGTGAATGACGATGCTCCAGTTAATTATGATGAGCATTAGCATAAAAGCCATTAGAAACCGACTAAACGTGGATGTTTTGAGTACCCTTTGAAAGAAAACGTTTGGCATTGTGATTGCCAGTGATTCACCCGACTACACTCAAAGCTGAACTCTATTTCACGTTTCTTTAATTTCTTCCTGATTGCCATCCTTCGAATGTCTACTTCTTCTTGTTCCATTTGTCAAAAGTTCTGAGTGTTTCAGTACCAGACCTGTGTGGTGGTTTCTCTTCTCTGCCTCCACTTCATACATCATGTCGACCGCATGTATAGCAAAACATTCGTCGCTGTGATTCAATGTTGATGTGGAATTCTTTCACGTTGGAATTGAACTCTGTAACTCTGTAACTCCGTTGGCCTGTTTGATCCGCCCACGCAGATCCAGCTATGAAAAATGTATCGGGTAAAATAAACTGCATCTATAATTCAGGCGCCTTTCGGCAGATGACCGCAACTTGAGGTCATGGCTGTGTCAGAGGATTAGGGGTCATGGGCGGTGTCAAGGTCACCGCCGGTGTCAAGGTCACCGCCAGGCAAGCCGGTGACTTCTGTGAAACCTCTGCCACTAATCCTGCTGTGATGCCGACTGCAGAACCGATAACAGACTCTGAGAGTGCCTGTGAATCAGGGAGCCCGGCTCTGTTCAGTGTGGCGGCATCTGTGTGTTCTGTCTACAGACGACAGAGAGAGAGGATAGGATGAGGGAGAGGGACTGGGAGAGGGAGAGGAGGTGGGAGAGAGGAAGGGAGAGGAGGAGAGGAGGTGGAGAGGGAGAGAAGTGGTGGGAGAGAGGGTGAAAAGAAGGGAGAGGTGGTGGGAGAGAGGAAGGGAGAGAATGAGGGAGAGAGGAAGGGAGAGGTGGTGGGAGAGAGGAAGGGAGAGTTGTTGGGAGAGAGGAAGGGAGAGGTGGTGGGAGAGAGGAAGGGAGAGAATGAGGGAGAGAAGTTGGTGGGAGAGATGGAGACATGCTGGTGGGCGAGAGGGAGGGAGAGGTGGTGAGAGACAGTGAGGAGGAGAGAGCCAGGACAGTGGAAGGGAGAGAGCAGAAGGAAGGGTGTGAGAGAGAGAACTGGGGAGAGGGAAGGAGAGAGAGATGGACGCAGTGTGAAGGAAAGGGAGAGAGAATACAGCCGAATATAATAGAGTGGTAACCGAAGCAGTTTCCCTGTGAATAATAAAGTGGTTTGTTTGTGAACGTGGAAGGAGGGGTCGGTGAAGGACGAATCAGCACGCTGGAGAACCTAGAACCATGTTCCGTTTAGCCCCCAGTGTACGCTCCAACAGCAGACACACTTCACCGGCTCTTGCGGCCCACTTCCTGTTGTTCAGAGCAGAGACACTGCAGAGCCACTGACGTTCAGCGGCCCATACCCAAACATCAAATGGTCGCCGATCAAACAGACCCACATTAAAGTATTCACGAGGGCCGCTTCCTCTTCCATTATGTGTGTGTGGGAGGGGTTGGGGGGTGTTGGCCTGTGTGTGTGTGTGTGTGTGTGTGTGTGTGTGTGTGTGTGTGTGTGTGTGTGTGTGTGTGTGTGTGTGTGTGTGTGTGTGTGTGTGTGTGTGTGTGTGTGTGTGTGTGTGAGAGAGAGACATAGAGACCCATAGAGAGAGAGACATAGAGACCCATAGAGAGAGAGACATAGAGACCCATAGAGAGAGAGACATAGAGACCCATAGAGAGAGAGACATAGAGAGAGAGAGAGAGAGAGAGAGAGAGAGAGAGAGAGAGAGAGAGAGAGAGGAGAGAGAGAGAGACGAGAGAGAGAGAGAGAGAGAGAGAGAGAGAGAGAGAGAGAGAGAGAGAGAGAGAGGATTGTTCACTTATGACTACGTAATTCTTCACACTCTCCAGATCCATGTCCTTAAGGAGCAGGTAGGGGTTGGAGAGTACCGAGACAGGTCCTTAAGGAGCAGGCAGGGGTTGTACAGTACAAAGACAGGTCTTCTCAGTCCTGCCGGGCTCTTCAATGTGAGCAAATGCACACTGATCGCTTCCCTTCCTTAGTTACGTCAGAAACAGGTTTTGACAGGAATATCGATCGCCACCAGGACTCACCAGGTAGGGAATCCTGATTGTTTTGACCCGTGTGTGTGTGTGTGTGTGTGTGTGTGTGTGTGTGTGTGTGTGTGTGTGTGTGTGTGTGTGTGTGTGTGTGTGTGTGTGTGTGTGTGTGTGTGTGTGTGTGTGTGTGTGTGTGTGTGTGGGCTGTGTATCGGAGGATGCTGCTCCCAGCAGGGGGGCTGCATTGATCAACCACCATGGGTCCTCAGGGTTCCAGAGCGCAGAGCTCTATAAATGTCCCCCCCCCCCCTCTGTCCATCCATCAAGAAACATTCATCAAGTCCGGGCCGATGGTTCCGTGGTCGTGGTTACGGGCCAACTGCAGCCAAGGAGGTACAGAAGGTTCCCCACTGGCCTGCCCGGGGTCTCTGAGCAAGGCACCTTCTGTCTGCTAGCTCTAGGGACTCAGATGAGTGTTGGTACCTTGATATTTCGCAGGACGAATTTTGGGATCCTAGGGGCGAGTGCTCAAAGCCACCTACAAATGTCGCCTCATCCATTATTTCCATCTTACTATTTAGTCATTAAGCTGAAGCTTTATCCAAAGTGACGGAGGGTGAGTCCTCTTGCTCTCGGCTGCCTGCAGGACCGGACCTTGGGGTCTGAACCCCGAACGTTTTGGCAGGGAATCCAACACCCTGGGCTGTCCTGACTCCATTCAAATATGAATGTTAGTCTTCCTTTACAAGGAGATTCATTACGGAGTGGTGTGAGGCATTGTGGTGGCCTCAGGGTGGTCTCTGGTCCTCCATATCCCTTCTCCTCTCTCCTCCTCTCCTCCTCCTCACCTTCATGTGTTTTTCTCACTTTAAGATGTTGTTCGATTGTTTTACCCTCGGTCTCCTTCTCTCCTTCTATCTCTCCTTCCCTCACCAACTCTCTCTGTCCCTCTCTCTCTCTCTCTCTCGCTCTCTATCTCGCGCTCTCTTGCTCTCTCTCTCTAGCTCTCTATTTATTAAACTCCCCTCTGCTTACATCCCTTATTATATACTGGTGCTTTCTGTTTAACTTTGCTCTCATCACGCGCCCGGGATAACCCCCATAATCCTCCTCTCTGCCGTGTTTACCCGGCCTGGACGGGGCTCAGCCAATCACAGCGGCTCCCTAAATTCTCCGTGCTCTTTAATGATCTATCGCCTCCACACCGTGAACTCCATTCGGCCGTCACAGGGACACTCTGGGACTTAAGGGTGGATGTTCCTCCACCTTCCCTGTGGTTCTGCAGGCTGGGAGGAGATTAGCTAGAACTGTGTGTTGAGGCTTCGGGGAGAACAATGCTGTACAGAATATTAGTGGTTCTTATTTAATACAAAGCGTTTCCAGGGACAGCCATCCAGCGTTCAGTGGTATTGGTTTTGTTCGCTCGGGCACCTTGTGGAGATCATGAGCTGTCTGGTGTTATTAAACGGAGCGCTAAATTACACTCATAAACACAAGGATGCGTGTGTGTGTGTCTGTCTGTTTGTCTGTCTGTCTGTCTTGTCTTTCTGTTTATCTGCCTGTCTGCCTGTGTCTGTTTATCGGCCCGTCTGTCTGTTTATATATCTGTCTCTCTTGTTGGTCTGTATGCAACAGGAAGACGTTTTAAAGAAAGGGAGGGAGGAAGTGAGGGGGGAGGTGAGGAGGAGAAGGTGGTATCAGCCGAAGTGGACGGGAAGAAAAGGGGAAGAGTCAAAGTGATGAGAATGAAAGGAGAGGAGAGAGAGAGAGAGAGAGAGAGAGAGAGAGAGAGAGAGAGAGAGAGAGAGAGAGAGAGAGAGAGAGAGAGAGAGAGAGAGAGAGAGAGAGAGAGAGAGAGAGAGAGAGAGAGAGAGAGAGAGAGAGAGAGAGAGAGAGAGAGAGAGAGAGAGAGAGAGAGGTTTGCAGAGGGAGAGAGAGAGAGACTGGGCGAGAGGGGATGGCAGAGGGAGAGAGAGAGAGACTGGGCGAGAGGGGATGGCAGAGGGAGAGAGAGAGGGAGGGAGTGGGTGAGACGGGTATGTAGAGAGGGAGGGGGAGAGGCTGACTAGATCAGGGGGAGTGTGGGAGGATCAAAGCTTCGTTCGACTGACGTTTTGTCTCACCGCTTTTTCACCGAAGATGAAAGAGAACGTGCGGTGACAGAACTGGAACTAGCATCTTTGTGGCCCCAGGCTCCAGGGCCAGGGCAGCGAGGAGCAGAACGACAGTGACACTGGTCCAGTACCGGGTACCAGTCATTATCAGTCCTAACCTAGCTATCTTTGTTGTGTACGGGGAATCGGTTAACCTAGCGATTGTCAGTGCTTGGGACTAGGTTCTATGAGCATCCTTACTGTACCGATGGTGATATATATTGTTGTTTCTCTTTCTTCTGACAAATGTACTTTTGCATAAAAGCGTCTGCTAAACGCCCTTAATGTTAATGTAAACGTCATTGATCGGGTCGTTTTCCTCCTGCACGATTCACCGGGAACAGAGATGCATAATATAAAGGGGCATCTGGCTCAGTGCTGCCTACAGGGGAGGCTGCAAACACCGGGCATCGAACCCAGAACCTCTCCACTGGGTTCCCCAGCTGGAGCCGAGCCTGCGGGCGAGCCTGTACCTTTAAACCCACAGGTGCCACACACCTGTGGCATGAAGTAGCCAATCAGATGGACTCATGGACTCATGATGGTGATATCCTGAATCCCACTTTATGGATTTGTTAAAACCGGCACACACACCGAGCAGGCAAGCTGTTCTAATTATGGGATGTGTTCTGGTTGCCATGGCGTCTCCCAGGGCGATTGGGCAGCTTCTTTAATTAGAGACACAATGATGGGATTGAAGTCCGGGCCAAGGGACACCACCCCTTCAGCCCTGGTGTCACACACACACACACACACACACACGCATACGCACATGCACACACACACACACTGGTTGAGTGACAGACACTTCCTCTCTCTACAGATCCCATTTTACTTCACACCATCATGACGTCCGCTGTATTAAGAAGCCTCTTTCTCTCTGTCATTTTCTCTTTCTCTCGCGCTCTCTCGCTCTCCCGCTCTCCCTCAAGTATCTCAACATCCCATTAAACCAACAAAAAGGTGCTAATGGCCAGTTAATCCATAATCCCATCCTCCCTCTCCCGCCTCCCATATCCTGCCCTCCTTGTCACCTTCCTCCCCTCTCTCTTCTCTCCTCTCCTCTCATCTCCTCTCCTCTCATCTCCTCTCCTCTCATCTCCTCTCCTCTCCTTTCCTCTCCTCTCCTCTACTCCTCTCATCTTTCCTTCTATCCTTCTCCTCTCTCCTTTCTCTGCAGTAATGCTGAATTACATTACTGCGTAATAATGTTGTATTACAGTACTGCAGTATAATGCTGTATTACATTACTGCGTAATAATGTTGTATTACAGTACTGCAGTATAATGCTGTATTACATTACTGCGTAATAATGTTGTATTACAGTACTGCAGTATAATGCTGTATTACAGCACTGCGTAATAATGTTGGATTACAGTACTGCAGTATAATGCTGTATTACATTACTGCGTAATAATGTTGTATTACAGTACTGCAGTATAATGCTGTATTACATTACTGGGTAATAATGCTGTATTACAGTACTGCAGTATAATGCTGTATTACATTACTGCGTAATAATGCTGTATTACAGTACTGCAGTATAATGCTGTATTACATTACTGCGTAATAATGTTGTATGACAGTACTGCAGTATAATGTTGTATTGGTAGTGGGGGGGTCCTTGTGGTGGTAGGGGCGTGTCAATTTGGTGATAGGGCGTGTCTGTGGTGGGGGTGTGTCCTTGAGGTGGTGGTGGTGGGAGGGGGGTGTGTGCAGTGATCATGTGATCATGTTTGGACCGAGAACCATCAGGGTACAGAAGGGACCCCCCTGGTCCTGGCCCTGGTCCTGGCCCTGGTCCTGGCCCTGGTCCTGGCCCTGGTCCTGGCCCTGGTCCTGGTCCTGGCCCTGGTCCTGGCCCTGGTCCTGTTCCTGGTCCTGGTCCTGGTCCTGGTCCTGGGTCTGAGTGGACCCAGAGGATCCAGAGGACCAGACCCAGATACTGGGTGTGGAGACACTTTTATGGCTGGTTAGGGGAAGCTCAATGTGACTTTGGAGGAAGTTTGGACCACATCCATCGTCTCAGCACTCCTGTGCTATCTCTGTGTCTCACTGTTCTGACAACCCAACGTCCCGTGTGGGATTAATAAAGTGCATCTTATCTGAGCTGCGGTACCATAATTCTAACGGGTTCCATAACACTGGACGTCAGATGGAAAAACAAACGCTTCATTCGTCACTTTTCCAGGGATGCATCACCTGTTTGTGTTTTGTGTTTCGCATTGTGAGTCTGCAGCAAACCGCAAAAGAAATGGAGATTTTAAAGATACAAACCACAGAAAAAAAACCTCTCCCTTCCTCTCTCTCTCCCCATGTCTCCCCCTCTCTCGGTCGCTCTCCCTCCCTCTCCCCCTTTCTCTCAGCCTTTCCCTCCCACACGGTCAAGATAAAACTGTTATCTCACCGATTCCTCCTTCTCTGTCCCCTGCAGATGGCCGGGTGTACGCCCTGGGGGGTATGGGTACGGACACGGCCCCCCAGGCCCTGGTGAGGGTCTACGAGGCGGAGAAGGACCAGTGGCTGCCCCTGACCTCCATGCCCACCCCCCGCTACGGAGCCACCCCCTTCCTCCGCGGGAACAAGATCTACGTCCTCGGTAAGGGAGCCAGCTGGATTCATTCCTCATGTTTCAATTACGTCCATTTTCATTTCAAGTTTTAAGTTATTGGGTTTATTGGGCCCCTTAAAGCACTTTGTAAACATTGTTTTCAAAAACCACTCACAGTAACAGTTATTCATTATCACTTTCCATCTCCTTACCCCCCGTTTTAATCCACTCTCTTTGTTTTCTCGTCTTGTTACATTTTTCAAGACTAAATCTGTGGGGGCGTCTTCAAGTGCTGCCTCTGAAAACATTTAAACTTGAAAATCATGAGTTCCTAAAGTCAAAATATGGATTTAGCTAGTGGGGGTTGGGGGCCCCCCTAAAGTGTTGCCCCGGCCCCCTGGCCCTGGGGCTGCCCCTGCTGCTGGAGCTCAATCTATACAGCGGGAGCCATCACTTAAACTTGACCTTTATGTGTGCCTTCTCCACACGGCATCATGGGAGTTGTAGTCGCGTGGCCTTTGACCTCTTGCTCGCTCACCATGTCTGCTGGATCTGAAATAGAGATGGAGGACTGAACGATGGAGACGTTTAGATTGGAGAGGGAGAGGAAGGAGAGGTGGGGGCGGTCTGAATGAAGCCGACAGAGGGAGGGGGAAGACGGCGAAGGTAAAATGAAACAAAGATGGAGGAGGTTAAAATGAGATGGGGAGCGAGAGGAGGAGGGGCTCCCAGGAGAGGTAAAGATCACACAGAGATGCGGGAGAGCAAAATGGAGAGATCAGAAGGAAGCCCAGACGAGCAGAAGAGGGATGGATTGAGGCTCTCTCTCAGGACGGTGGCTGCGGCGTCTCCGTCTCGCAGGAGAGGAGGAATTGACGGAGACAAACGATGGGGAACGCACCGCCCCCAAACCGGCAGGGACACGGAGACGCTGAGGCACACGCGTCTCTCATTCTGCAGAAACAGAGCGTAGCTGTGGTGGCGGCGTGTGAACCCTCCGGTTCTGGGGAGATGAGGCATCGCTGGCCAGCTGATGAAGGTCAGCTCTGTTAGTACAGACTGTCGGAATCATAACATTTATAATGAACCCATTATCTCTCCCCTCGACCTTTCACCTGATGGGCTTTTGGGATTCAGATCCTCTAGTAGGGGGGGGGGGGGGAGACACGCATGTACGCACACACGCACATATGCACACAAACGCACAAACACACAAGCACACACACGCAGACATGCACACGCTAACACACACACACACTCACAAAAACAAAAAAATACGCATTCAAATCGAGGCACAGAATGATTCAATCCAAATTCGTGCACATGCAGTAACATTAACGAACGCACGCATGCAAACAAAAGGACACACACATGCACCCAAACCCTCCCTGCCACATGCACGTGCACACACACATTAACATGCACACATAAACATTCACACACTTAAGAAAACTAAATTGCTGTAAACTAAATTACCAGATGCTATGAATGATTGGAAACTGTGTAATCAGATGTTAAACAGCATGCAGTTTGTTTACTGCCAGGGATGCAGGTCACTGCAGTCTCTCTCTCTCTGTCTCTGTCTCTGTCTCTGTCTCTGTCTCTCTCTCTCTCTCTCTCTCTCTCTCTCTCTCTCAACCACACATTTGTGGTTATTAATGTATTCCATAGTCCAAACGTAAACATGGCTGCTTGGACTGCAGGATGTCACGTATCTTGATGAGAAATGTCTTTCTCTCTCTCTTCTTTCTTTCTGTCTCTCTTCCTCTCTCTCCACCCTCTCCCTCTCCTCCCTCTCCCTCTCCCTCTGTGTTTACGGTCCATCTCTGTGTGTAGTTCCTGTCAGCCAGATCTTGCCTGCTTGGGAGAAGTCCCCCTCCACTGTAAACACCACGCAGACTTCCCCCTGGCATCCCATAATACTCCTCTGGGACCTGCAGCTGTCTGAAGGGAACATTCTGCTTTAAATAGCATCCCCCCCCCCCCCCCATCATCGTTTTCGGGCAGACCCCGCCTTCTCACGCCTAACGAGGTCTCTGATTGGTCAAACATAACCACCAACCAGATCCCCACTCGGATCCCCATCCCACCGAACCCCCAGCTCTGCCGGTGGTTGCCCTGGGATACCAGCTGTCCTCTGATTGGTGTGTTGAGGTCAGAGGTGGCGGTCTCCAGTCCTCCTCGGAGAGCAGGATGGTCTGAGTTCTTCTTCTGCGTTCTCATTAACGCAGGACTGACAACAACAGCAGCGAGAGGAAGAGAGCACTGGATGGAGTATCCACTGGATATTCACCAGTTAACAATAACTACACCTGTTAACTACAGCGTATATAGGAACTAAAGCAGTCAGTGTGTGTTGGGGGTTACATGTCTAATCGGACGACCTGATTGGTCACTATCTACTTCTGCTCTTCCCACACTGACTACTCTGACTGACTATCTCCCCTTTCTCTCCTCCCTTGCTACGCTTTCTCTTTCTACAGATTATATCGGCTCTCTTTATTCCTATATCTCTGATTCCGCTCTCGCTCTTTCTCTCTCTCTCTCTCTCTCTCTCTCTCTCTCTCTCTCTCTCTCTCTCTCTCTCTCTCTCTCTCTCTCTCTCTCTCTCTCTCTCTCTCTCTCTCTGTCTCTGTCTCTTTTTCTCTCTCTCTCTCTCTCTCTCTCTCTCTCTCTCTCTCTCTCTCTCTCTCTCTCTCTCTCTCTCTGACCCCCTGCCCACTCAAATTGACCCTCCCTCCTCCACAACCTCCCTCTCCATCCACACTCTGGATTCCTTCGTTCCTTCACTCTGCTCTCTCATGCTTTTGATTTCCTCTCTATTCCCCGAACATCACGTGCGTACAAACAACCTTTTTACCTCTAATCGTCCTTCCTCTCTCACCCTCTGTTTGCTTTCCTCTTTCATGCAAGTCTTTATCGCTCCCTTCCTACATCATATCTCTCGCTCACTCGCTTGTGTCCTATTTTCCTGGCTCCCTGGTCCATTACTATCCTAATCATCCATCTTCTCTTCCATCCTCCTCCTCTTCCTCTTCCTCCTCCTCCTCCTCCTCCTCCTCCTCCTCCTCCTCCTCCTCCTCCTCCTCCTCCTCCTCCATCTAAACAGGTTTTCCCAAAGGGCCCAGTTGCAGTTTGCAGATATAAAAGCCTTGTATTTCCTCTGTAAGTTGTTCTGCGCGTGTTCGCCAGAAAGATGGCAGACTTATACTGGGAGATGATTCACTATAAATGTGTGTACTCTCTCGAATGATAGTGGACGAATTCTGGAAGATGTTTCTCTATAAAGGCGTGTGTTTTCAAGAATGATAGCAGACTAATTCTGGAAGCTATTTCACTATAAAGGCAGGTTTTCTCTAGAATAGTAGCAGACTAATTCTGGAAGCTATTTCACTATAAAGGCAGGTTTTCTCTAGAATAGTAGCAGACTAATTCTGGAAGCTGTTTCTCTATAAAGGCGTGTTTACTCCAGAATAATAGCAGACTTCTTCTAGAAGTTGTTTCGTTATAAAGGCGTTGGTCCTCTAGAATAGTAACAGATTAATTCTGGATGTTTTTTCACTATAAAGGCGTGTTTTCTACAGAATAGTAGCAGACTAATTCTGGACGTTGTTTCTCTTTAAAGGCGTTTGTCATCTAGAATGATAGCAAACTAATTCTGAAGGCTGTTTCACTATTAAAGCATGGGTTCTCTCGAATGATAGCAGACTAATAATCGAATTTGTTTCTCTTTAAAGGCGTGTTTCCTCCAGAACGGCAGCAGACTTTAGAGGCGTTGCTGATAGTCCCCTCTGCCGAGCTAACTGCTGTAGCGGTCTAACAGGCAGAATCGTTTGGTTCTGCTCGGTTTACCCTGAATAACCAACATCCCGAGTGGTTCAGTTCTATTCAGCAGACGCACGCAGACGCGCTACCGCCATACTGCCATTAGTAACCATAGAAACCTTTGATAAAACAAAGTTCAGAGTCTATCATTATGACGTGGTCGAATATATGAAATAAACACCTTGATGTAACGTTGCATGGTGTACGATGGATAGATGGTGTGTAGGTTTATAAAGTTTGTTAGTTTGATAGAGAATGATGTGGGATTAGATGGATGTAGTGATAGATGAGGGATAGGAAGATAGATAATGCACAGATAGACATAGAGATATACATGTAAATAGATGAAGATAGATGAGAAATGATAGATGGACACAGGGAAATACATGTAGATAGGTGTAGATAGATGAGAGATGATAGATAAATAGTACACAGATAGAGAAACAGAGAAATACATGGAGATAGATTAGTGATGTTAGATAGATGATTTACAGACAGATAGATGGATAAAAGACAGACGGACAGATAGAAGGAGTCAGACCAATAATAGACAAACAGACAGATGTATGAAAGACAGACAGACGGACTGATAGACGAGGTCAGACCGATTATAACCAGACAGACGGATGAAAGACAGCCAGACCGATGAGGTCAGATGGATGATGACCATCAGACACCAGCAGGGCTGACGTGACCCCTGACCAACTGACCCCTGACCTCTTGCCCCCTGCAGGCGGGCGTCAGGGCAAGCTGCCGGTGACGGCCCTGGAGGCCCTGGACCTGGAGACCCGGAGCTGGACGCGCTACGATTGCATCCCCAGCCGGAGGGCCTTCTCCTGCTGCGCCTCCACCGAGCGCAGCCTGTTCAGCCTCGGGGGCCTGCAGCAGCCCGGGCCCCACAACTTCTACTCCCGGCCCCACTTCGTGAGCACCGTCGAGGAGTACGACCTGGACCAGGGTAGGCCTACTGAAACGCTACAGACACGACCAGGGTAGGCCTATTGACACGCTACGGACCGACCAGGGTAGGCCTATTGACACGCTACGGACCGACCAGGGTAGGCTATTGACACGCTACAGGCAAGACCAGGGTAGGCCTACTGACACACATGACCAGGGTAGGCCTACTGAAACAATACACTCTGACCAGGGTCTGGACCAGGGTAGGACTACTGACACTCTGGATCAGGGTAGGCCTACTGACACTCTGGACCAGGTTAGGCCTACTGACACGCTAGAGACACGACCAGGGTAGGCCTACTGAAACAATACTCTCTGACCAGGGTCTGGACCAGGGTAGGCCTACTGACGCTCTACACTCTGACCAGGGTCTGGACCAGGGTAGGCCTACTGACACTCTGGATCAGGGTAGGCCTACTGACATTCTGGACCAGGGTAGGCCTACTGACATTCTGGACCAGGGTAGGCCTACTGACACTCTGGACCAGGTTAACTATTCTTAGGCTCGTACTCCTTGAAAAGTCCTATAGCCCAAAGACAAGTCTTGTTCTAAACTTCGTACAAAAAAACATACATACTATATATAATATTGTAGACCACCTCCCGTCCCGCTCTCCCTCCCTCCCTCCCTCCCTCCCTCCCTCCCTCCCTCCCTCCCCTCCTCCTTCCCTCCCGGTGTGGTCCTGGCTTTCGTCGTTTTCACACGACAGAAATTGTGGGGGGGAAATGGTCTTTACAGTACGTTGCATCATCCATTTTTGGAATACGGAGTTTCAGATTAAATTCTATTTTTATACTGATTTGTGTATTTTAAGCAAAATAATCACATACAGCTCAGCAAGGTTAACGTTTGTAGATTTGTTTAAAACAAGATTACACTAAATACCATTTCCAAACTCTGGGGTTGTTCATCTGGTTTCCGCTCTCTCTCTACTGCTGGACCACATCAGCCTCTGACCATAAAGCGTTCTACCTTGCAGATCTATGGTATCCGTTCAGTATTAACGACCCGGCCCTATAATGAGATCTTACAGAGCGCCTCCCTCGTGGGTGTTTGTTGAGTTGAGATCAATGCTCACACTCTCTCTCTGAGATCGTTATCCCCTGTGTGCACCTTATCAGAGGAGAGGGACCACCCCCTCCCTCCTAGTGTCTCCAGGGGCTGGAACCTACAGGAAGAACAAATGGTTTAAAGTTTTCGTGAGGGGACACTGCGTCAGAAAGTTAATCCAGATACAGGTGATTAGCATGAGGAGCGGGTCTACCTGCAGGTTATTGATCGAGGGATCGGTTGAAGGAGGGATGGAATGACTAATTCATGGATGAACAGATGGTTCAATGGAGACCTAGAAAATGTTGTGTTTTAAAGAGGCATCCCACAGACACGTTAACATCCCACAGCTGCCCACGTAGCCGTGGGCAGCTCGCGGTACGCACGTAGCACATGGCTAGCTACATGTGGTTGTCATGACGAGGGCACATAGACCCCGCCCACTCACGGTTCATTTTTGGATACCATCCCCGCAGAATAAATCTCAATTTCACTCAGCTGTTATTGACACCTGTACCCTCACGTTCAAGAGCATCTTCACTCTTTCACTGTCAGCGTCCACTACAACCTTCCAACAAGATCTCAAATGAAAAGACATCCTTTTGCAGACGACATTAAAATTATATGAGAGAGAGAGAGAGAGAGAGAGAGAGAGAGAGAGAGAGAGAGAGAGAGAGAGAGAGAGAGACTAGTCCATAGACTAGTGTTCTAGTGGGGGAACTCTGATTCACATGCCACTGAAGCAGCGCTCGATACTAGCTGATCAAACCTTAAAATATATACTGAAAATTAGTACAGATAAATCCATGAAATGCTCTTACTTATTTTTACTACGGCTAATCTAACAACTAGGCTATTGTAAGAGCTAGGCTAATGTTAGATCTATGCTAATGTAAGGTTGGGCTAATGTAAGAGATAAGCTAATGTAAGGTTGGGCTAATGTAAGAGCTAAGCTAATGAAAGGTTTGGCTAATATAAGAGCTAGGCTAATGAAAGGTTTAGCTATAGAGCTAGGCCAATGTAATCTGTCGTTTTCTCTGTCTCTAACATGTTGAAATCAATTCCATTTGCATTTAAATGCTCTCCAATCAGATATGGTACTGCGTGGGAAATTAAGTGTGTGTGTGTGTGTGTGTGTGTGTGTGTGTGTGTGTGTGTGTGTGTGTGTGTGTGTGTGTGTGTGTGTGTGTGTGTGTGTGTGTGTGTGTGTGTGTGTGTGTGTGTGTGTGTGCCGGCCTAAGAGTTAATCTGTGTGCATTGTGAACAGGAAATGTGTGTCTATGTTAATTTATTTGCCTGGGTGTGTGGGTGAGTGCATGCTTGCGTGCATGCAAGTGTGTGCGCATGTTTGAGTGTGTGTTTGAGTGTGTGTTTGTGTGTTACAGGAGGATAGTCAGACAAAGTGGATTAGAAATGAGGCTAGTGTCTTATGCTAATTCAGTCGGCACTTTATCAGTCAGGCTAGAAGACAAAGCTGGAGGTGGAGGAGCCAGCAGAGGTGAGGGGAGTCTGGGAGCTCCAGGCCCACTCTGTTGTCCAGGAACCTTTTAACCAGCAGCTGATTGGTTTTGGTGTGAGTTTAATTGGCAATGGTGCTCTCTATCTCTCCTTTTTCTTTCTCTTTCTATCTCGCTCTCTCACTCTCTCACTCTCTCACTCTCTCTCGCTCTCTCTCTATCTTGCTCGCTCTCTTCCTAAGTGTTGTTGAGTGAAGGGGAGAGGCGCGTGTGATTTCTACTGTGGCGGTGCCAGGTGGGGTGGGGTCAGGGAGGGTAGATTAGACCCAGAGAGATGTTTTCTCTCTTTGTCTCTCCTTCCTCACCGCCAGACCCTTGAGGCGGCCTCTTCATCCTCCTCATCTTCCTCGTTTCTTTTTAAGATAGTTTTATTCCATGGGGGTTATCCTTCTTCCATTCTTTCCTTCTTTCTCTCTATTTCTCTATTCATTTACTTTCTTTAAGTTCCTCGTCTTCTCCTTGGTTCATATTCCCTCTCTCAGAAAAAGGTCAAAGTCAGCTTTGCTGTCAATTCCAAAATGCGTGCAAGACAATATAGAGGAATCGAAATTTATATATATAATAAAAAAAGTAATATTTACAATAGATAATTCTAAATAGTCAAAGTTAAGACAAAACGGTATATATACAATAAAGATAAAAGTTAGTTATAAAATAAAGTAAATGGCTCCTCTTCTCTGTCCTGACCTCTCCTCCTCTCTCTCCACCCCACCCCTCCTGACCACCACAAGGCCCGGCAAAACCCTCCACTTCCTCCCGTCTGCCTCCTACTTCCTGCCTCTCACCTCCTCTGGCTCCAGATGTCCTTTTGCCACCGGTTCCTCCGCTGTCCTCAAAGTCCCTCCACCTAGAGTTAACCGGAGAACCATCCATCGAAACAGCCCCCCTTCCCTGCTGCATGTTGACTCATCACATTATCGCCCCCAATGTGCCCGCGGTCTCTCACTTTAATATTTCCGTCTCATCTGCGTTATGCTAATCACGCCGCCGCCGCCGCGCGCTAGCCCATCCATCCTCCCGCGAGCCCGAGGCCACGTTCAGGACGGTTTCCCCCCCCCCCCCGCATCCCGCCGCTTCACCCCGGCCCGGGCGCTGGGGCGTGTGATTAGAGAGCGTCTGAGAGGAGGGATCAGTGTTGACGGCGTCTCGCTGTGGCGGGCGGTCGGGCGGCTCGCAGCGAGACGTGATTGTGTTCTGCATGCAGACGAGCGGCCGCAGGCGGGCGGTGTCTGGTGGGCGTGAGTGCGGCTGTCAGGTCCGATCAGACGGGAGCCGGCCGTAATCTGATGGGAAGCATCCGCTGCCTTTGTGAGAGCACGTCGCGGGGAAACGTGTCGGGTGGCTGTCGCTGTCAGCCGCGGTCCCCCCCCTCTCCCTCCTCCCTCGCGCTGCGATCCTCCCGATGTCGTTGCCGACGGCGAACCGCAGCGGAGTCACCATCAGGCCCACAATTAACTCGTTTGCGTAGCGTCTTTAAACAAGAAGCGGGAGCTGTTTCACAGGCCGTGGGTTCTGAGGCAACCTGTCTGTCTGTGTCTGTCTGTCTGTCTGTCTGTCTGTCTGTCTGTCTGTCTGTCTGTCTGTCTGTCTGTCTGTCTGTCTGTCTGTCTGTCTGTCTGTCTGTCTGTCTGTCTGTCTGACTCTCTGTCCGTCTGTCTGTCTGTCTGTCTGTCTGTCTGTCTGTCTGTCTGTCTGTCTGTCTGTCTGTCTGCCTGCCTGCCTGCCTGCCTGCCTGCCTGCCTGCCTGCCTGCCTGCCTGTCTGTCTGTCTGTCTGTCTGTCTGTCTGTCTGTCTGTCTGTCTGTCTGTCTGTCTGTCTGTCTGACTCTCTGTCTGTCTGTCTGTCTGTCTGTCTGTCTGTCTGACTCTCTGTCCGTCTGTCTGTCTGTCTGTCTGTCTGTCTGTCTGTCTGTCTGCCTGCCTGCCTGCCTGCCTGTCTGTCTGTCTGCCTGCCTGTCTGTCTGTCTCTCTGTCTGTCTGTCTGCCTGCCTGCCTGCCTGCCTGCCTGCCTGTCTCTCTGTCTGCCTGTCTGTCTGTCTGCTTCTCATCCTTTCTTCCTTGCTCTCCTCCTGTCTCTCCTGCCTCCCGCTCCTCCTGTCTGTCTTCCTCATCTCATTACTGACGGGGAACCGCACCAAAGTCCGCACCAGGCCCAAAATGAACTAATTTGCGTAACATAATCAAACAAGAGGCTGGACCCGTTTCACAGCCTGTTAAAGCGGTCGGGAGTTGATGGAAGCCTTTTCCAGTCATGTTCTCCGTACGGAACAGCATACCCTTGACTTAATTCATTACCTATGTTTTTATCCTTCAATAATTCGTTGACAGGTAACATGTCGACAATAACCCGGTTCACTGCCCTTGCCGGTTGACAGGCTGGGTGTTAATCAGTGTAATCACGTCCCCTTGATGCAGTCATTACTGCTACGTGTAGCTTTATAGTGATGCCGGGAATATGCAGCATGTTCATGAAGCCTTTGATGAGGTCAAACAGCACCTTTATAGAGTACCTGAATATATTATATAGATGGGCTCTTATATATATGTTTAGATTTGTTTTCCAGTTTACTTTACGTGCACGCACAACCGCACCACACACACACACACACACACACACACAAACGTATTAATTGACAGGCACACACACACACACACGTTCACACACATCTCTGAAGCAGACACACACACACACACACACACACACACACACACACACATACATATACTAATTCATTGACACTGACACTGACGCACACACACTTCACTGAAGCAGACCCACACACACACTCGCTGGTGGTAATGGAGATGGACCGTGTCCTCTGGGCTCTGCATCCCAGGCGGCTGGTTGCCACGGTAATTTAACAAGTGGTTGCCCCCCTCCCCCCTCCCCACTCCTCCATCTCATGGATCCTGCTGATGATTCACACGAGAGAGAGAGAGAGAGAGAGAGAGAGAGAGAGAGAGAGAGAGAGAGAGAGAGAGAGAGAGAGAGAGAGAGAGAGAGAGAGAGAGAGAGAGAGAGAGAGAGAGAGAGAGAGAGAGAGAGAGAGAGAGAGAGAGAGAGAGATGGGTAGGTGACAGAAGGAGGTGTACAGTAAGATGGATGTGGCCTTTTAACACAGATGCTGCTCTCCTCTGTAGGTCCTCGGGCTGAGTTACAGATATACCTGATCCACTGGTAAGAGAGGGGGATGGGAGAGAGAGGGAAGGGAGAGGAGGAGAGAGAGAGGGAGAGATATGAGATGGAGCTGTTGAGCCAGGTCCACCAGTCAGAGAGGGAGAGATAGGGGGAGAGGGGGTGGGAAGGGAGAGATATGAGATTGAGAGGGTTGGGTGTAATGCATGAAGTTAACCCTGTCACATGAAGGTTGTCTCTGTCTGTCTGGAGCTGCTGAAACACTGGTTCTGAAACGACCTGTTTGTCTCTGCCCCATTATGTTGAAGAACAGGCTCCTGCCTGCCTGCCTGCCTGTCTGTCTGTCTGTCTGTCTGTCTGTCTGTCTGTCTGTCTGTCTGTCTGTCTGTCTGTCTGTCTGTCTGTCTGTCTGTCTGCTTCACCTCCTTCACCTCCTTTCTTTCTTCCTGTCCTGCGGTCTCTCCTGTCTGTCTTCCTGCTCCTCCTGTCTTTCTTCTCCTGTCTGTGTGTTTTCTACCACCTTCATGTCCTCCCTCCTAGTAGTTCAATCCCAGCTCTTGTCTTCTCCTCTCATTGGAACATCACGTTCAGACTCTGAAAAACTGACACCATGCCTGGGTCGGTCATCACCATCTCGCCGAAATAACTATATTTACTTGAGTTAAGAAAAGTATGTGAATGTTGACCAGCGGAGGTCACATGATGAGGATGAAGAGGAGTTTATATTTGTCTAAATGAGCCTGATAGAGCAGGCAATGTGAGCTGGTATATCTGTTTATGACCACGCTACTTTCGTCCAAATGAAGATCTATTCCAGCTAAATGTCACACCTGCCTCAACAATGGAGGAGAGAGGACTGGAGATCAGAGAGAGAGAGGGGGGAGGAGGTGGAGGAGGAGGAGAGGAGGAGAAGGAGGAGGAGGAGGAGGAGGAGGAGAGGGAGGAGGAGGAGGTGGCGGAGAGGGAGGAGGAGGAGGAGGAGGAGAAGGAGAGGGAAGGGGCAGGGAAAAGAATATAGTGAAGAGAAAGAGATGAATAGAGGAGGGGGAGAGGAGAAGGAAACGAGGGCTTTGGAGAGAATAACAAGGGAGAGGACGGGGAGAGGAGGAGTTGGAGAGAGACAAGAGGAGGAGGCGAGGAAGAGATCCAGAGAGGGGAAGAAGGGGAGAGATGACAGAACAGGTGATGAGGAGGAGTTGGGGGGAGATGAGAGCGAGAGAGGGGGTCAGATGGAAAATTCCCTTAGCTCCACTTAGCTACAATGGTCTCATCTTGGTTACTAGGGACCTCCATCATGGTTGCTAGGGACCTCCGACATGGCTGCTAGGGACCTACATCGTGGCTGCCAGGGACCTACATCGTGTTTTCTAGGGACCTCCCTCATGGTTGCTAGGGACCTCCATCATGGTTGCTATGGACCTCCATAGTGGTTGTTAGGGACCTCCAGATGGTTGCTAGGGACCTCCATCATGGTTGCTAGGGAACTACATCCTTGTTGGCCAATTAGTAGGCATCTCCATCATGGTTGCTAGCGACCTCCATCATGGTTGCTATGGACCTCCACCGTGGTTGCTAGGGACCTCTTTCATGGTTGCTAGGGACCTCCATCATGGTTGCCATGGGGATCCTTGTTCCGAGGGGGATACACAAGAGAAGTCATGTTATCGGTCCATCTACTCAGAGACACGGTCTCACAGGTGCTAAGAGGAGATTGGAAGGCTCTTATCACCTTCAGACAGGGTTCCCCCTGGAGGAATGCTGGTGGTAAATCACCTGAGCAGCTGTTACGTTCCCGCCGTAGAGCAGGGCTCTGCCACCTCCTCATCTCGGGGATCAATGAAGGCATCAGGTGGTTGTATATATTATTGCGAACTGAAACCCTAACAGAAGACCCCCTTCCCCCCCCCCCCCCTTCCACTGGATTAGAAGTTAAAGAGCCTGTGAACCAAAAATCTATTTGTTTTAAACTTGGTCATTCAAATTATTTGAGCGTCGACATTGAAATCTATGGAATTTAATCACTGTTACTGAAGTAAGGCCCAATCCCATTTCTACCCCTTACCCCTTACCCTTACCCCTTCAAAACAAGGGGGAGTTATAAGGGGAAGGGGTAGGGGGTAGAAATGGAATTGGACCTTAGTCTCGATTGAGAGGAAAAAAGTTGTTAAACTCAGGGGTCAGTCTGGGTCTACCCCTTCTTCCTTACTCTGGGACCAGGGGTCAGTGTAGTGGGGCGAGTCCCCCTCTCCCCTCCAACTGATGGGATCTTAGAATCCTGGCAAACATAACAGGCCATTAGGCACGCCACACACACACCTGCACTAACCGCTATCACACACCTGCACCAAAGTGTGTGTGTAGCGTCTATGGGGCATTAGGGCATTGATCCGAGACTCCGATATCCGAGACCTATTCGTTGTGTGTGTGCGTGTGTGTAGGTGTGTGCGGTATGCGTTCTGATTGAAACATGGTCTCAGATCTCTGCAGTGTGATTTTGCCGTACCAACGCACCATACGGCCTCAGTCCATCACAGCCTTACCTGCCTGTCTGCCGTTACTGCTCCTGCAGCCTGTGTCCCTGTCTGTCTACCTGTTCCTCTCTACCTGTTTTCCTACCTGTCTGGCTACTGGTGTCTTGTGATTAGTCCTTTGTCTTTCTGCCTGGTTTACTAGATGGTTTACTGCCTGTCTGTCTCCATGTGTGTTATTATTTATCCTATCATCTGTCTGGTTTACTGCCTGGTTTACTGCCTGTCTCCCCACGTGTGCTATTATTAGTCCTGTCATCTGTCCTTTTGTCTGGTTTACTGCCTGGTTTACTGCTTGTCCCCCTGCTTGTGTTGTTATTATTAGTCCTGTCACCTGTCTTTCCGTCTGGTTCACTGCCTGGTTTACTGCCTTGTTGTCTCTGATCAGAGGGGCTCATTGGGTCTGCCGTCTTTGTCTCAGCTCTTCCATGTCTTCGAGCTCTGGCGTTGGAGCTAGCTGGAGCGTGTGGCGGTGCTGATCAGAACACCGTCACCCCCACCCGCGCATCAGCATTGCTGCGTGGCTGCTGCGGTCGCTGCCTAAATGTTTTCAGAACAAACGGCTGAGCTGAAGCAGAGAGACGAACCGATGCCAAGAAACAGCAGTGTTCTCAGAATGAAACGTCCAATATCCCTCCCTCCCTCCCTCTCCCCCTCTCCCTCCCTCCCTGACTCTCCCTCCCTCTCCCTCTCCCTCGCCCTCTATCTCCCGCTCTCCCTCTCTCTCCCGCGCTCCACCCCCCTACCGCCCTCATTGTCCTGATATTCTGGGTGAAGTTGTGCCTTTGGGGGCCAGTGGTGGCTGGCTCAGCTTGTGACGGAAGAGAGAGAGAGAGAATGGGTGAGGGGTGAGAGAGAGACAAAGAGAGAGAGAGAGAGAGACGAGGCAGGGGCCAGAACACCATGCAGGGTTTATTTTCAGAAGAGGTGGTCTTAGCGTGTGTGTGTGTGGCGTAGTGAAATCATTAAATGTCATCTAACAGTTTTTAAAATATGCCTAGCCCTCAAAGCATTGTCAATAATTACAATCACCCCCGATTTATTATTATTACGTTATTTTAGGGGTACATGGAACACCCCACCACCTTTATGTTTTCATCGTTGGTGTTTGATGCCGTTACTTTCCCCCTCAATCGCAAACTTCTACATTCAGGTTCAGAAGACCTTTAATGTTCCTCTGAGGTGTGAAAGAGGTGTCTTTGAAGCAGCAGAAAAAAACATAGAAGCACACATCATTTCCACTGAGCGCAGAACGAATAGCAGAGCAGATCAGAGAGAAGAGCGCCCTGTAGAACACGGCTCTCTGTCGAACACAGCTCTGTTGAACACTCTTGCTCTCAGTTGAACACGGCTCTCAGTCGAACACAGCTCTGTTGAACATCCCTGCTCTTTGTTGAACACGGTTCTCTGTTGAACAGCTTGGGTGCGTTCACAAGTATTCTTCGCTGCTTGTTGGTACATCTGTTTTGCCTGGGAATACTTAAAATTACATAATTAAGTTCCTGTTCTCTGTATAGATGGGTTTCCTATTTTTAAGAATCAGAGCTGTGTTCAAAATGCTGATAACTTTGAGCACACATTAGTGCTATGTCTGCCAAACTGGTGGGGGAGAGAGAGAGAGAGAGAGAGAGAGAGAGAGAGAGAGAGAGAGAGAGAGAGAGAGAGAGAGAGAGAGAGAGAGAGAGAGAGAGAGAGAGAGAGAGAGAGAGAGAGAGAGAGAGAGAGAGAGAGAGAGAGAGAGAGAGAGAGAGAGAGAGAGAGAGAGAGAGAGAGAGTGTGTGTGTCATGGCGCCGTTGGTTTCTATCTGGTTCTACCAGGTCTGAAACCAGGAGACGAGGTCTGAAGTCTGGCCAGAGAGATTGTTACTGTGCATGTGCCACCTGGCCAATTTACACAGTGCACCTGTGTGTGTTTGTTTGTTTGTTTGTTTGGTGCATGTGCGCCAGCGTGTGTGTATGTAGTTGTCTGATGCAGCTGATCGCATGCATGCATTTAACCAGGAAGCTTTTGCATTCCCTGGCTGAAAAAACGGACACACACACACACACACACACACACACACACACACACACACACACACACACACACACACACACACACACACACACACACAACTGTACACCCGATCAACTGCAACCACACACACACACACACACACTAACAGCCTGAGTGACGGGAACAGGGCAGAGAGAGGAGAGAGGAGAGGAGGGATGGAGAGGAGAGGCATAAAGAATGGGGAGAGGAGGGCAGAAGGAGAATTGATTGTGGGCTTTAAATAAACACACTCTGCTCCTTCAGCTGAGCCTCTCAGACGCCCGCCCAGTCACTCAACTCTGCCCCGCCGCCGTTTGCGTGTGTGTGTGTGTGTGTGTGTGTGTGTGTGTGAGTCTTGTGCGTGCACGTGTATCTACTGGACACAGTGCTTATGATTCCAGTGTGTGTGTGGTGGTCTGTGTGTGTCTCCCTCCCATCGCTGAGTGGATCAAAGTATGGACGGCTGTCTGGGTTATTTGGGTTCAGGTTAGGTTCTCTAGTTTACTTTAGTTTCAGTAAATTAGTTAGTTAGTTGGGGAATAAAGATTCAAAATGCACACACACGTTCAAAATAATCCATGGAGGAACGTTCCTGGGTTAGCCTGGCGAGGGAATTTATTCCACTAAGACTGATCCCAGACAAGCATTTATTTCCAGAACGGGAGAGAAACAGGCTGTTGAAGTCTGTTTAAGTGTAAGACATTTCATTCACAGATTATTTTTCTACATTCTCAGCTGTTTGCATGATTAGTTATTTCTCAGTGTCTGCTCCAAGCAGCTTAAAGAGTTGCCACTCTCCTCCTCTCTCCTCCTCTCGACTCCTCTCTCCTCCTCTCGCCTCCTCTCGGCTCTACTCTCCTCCTCTCTCCTCCTCTCGGCTCTACTCTCCTCCTCTCGACTCCCCTCGCCTCTTCTCGACTCCTCTCTAACTCGTGTACAGAGCAGTAAATAGCTGTGCTCTCCTTCTCCTTCCCTCCTCTGCTCTACTTTATCCTTCTCTCCTGTTGCCTGCCCTCACCGACTGTAAATGGCACTGCTCTCCTCCTCTCCTCTCCTCTCCTCTCCTCTCCGCTCTCTCCTCTCCCCTCCTCTCATCTCCTCTCCTCTCCTCTCATCTCCTTTCCCCTCCTCTCCTCCTTTCTACTCTCTCCTCTCCACTCTCTCCTCCTTTCTCCTCTCCACTCTCTCCTCCCGTCACCTCTCCTACCCTCTCTCCCCTCCCCTCTCCAGTCCTCTCCTCTCCCCTCCTCTCCTCCTTCCTCCCCTCTCCTCCCGTCACCTCTCCTCTCCTACCCTCTCTCCCCTCCCCTCTCCCCTCGCCTCCTCCTCTCTCCTCGTCACTCTCTCCTCCCGTCACCTCTCCTCTCCTACCCTCTCTCCCCTCCCCTCTCCCCTCCTCTCCTCTCCTCTAAGCCCCGTAGGCTCCAGTCTGGGACACATCTTGCGGTTGAAGGCTTGTTAAATCCTGTCTGTGGTTCCGTGGCGTGCAGTTTGGTACGGGCAGCACAGACCGTGAACCACCGATTTCTGTCGCCGGAATAACGCTTGGAAGTCTGTTTTCCTCGGCTCTGCCTCCCCAGCCGTGGAGAATACACTTTCGCTCCGACCTTATCCAACACTATCTCCTAATAGGTTATTTAAAAATATCTATATAAATGTACCGGTTAGTTTGATTTGGATGACTCTAAGAGTGAGTGACTTCATTTTGAATAAACATGTCAGATAAGATAAGAAACTGTACTCCATCAGGACCGTAATAGGATTTAGAAATAATTAGAAAATGTCGCTGAAGGGAAAATGTGTCTGCATACACAATATGAGTAGTGGTTATTTAAATGATATAAATGTAAGCCTCGCAGAGGGACGGGGTGGACGTGGTGACAGGATACAGCCTCCATGTGGTCTCTGAGGCTCAGCAGAGCGTGGCAGAGAGCTCGGAGCTGCGAGGCGTCTCCGCCCCTACAGACACGTCGTCGGCTGCCGTTTCATTGGTTGATCGGTTGGTGAACTCAGCCTGTAATTGGTTGACTCCCCCCCCCACAGGCCACATGGGCTCTGTGAGGTCCTTTACTTCACCAGAGTGGGGTTGGGGAGGGAGGGCTGGGGGGGGGGGAGGGAGGGTGCCGCAGTAGTTGAGACCCAAATATAGAAACATGGTGTGGTGCAGGATGGAGTCTAGTCACAACATTTAGAGAGAGAGAGAGGGAGGGTAGGGGGGGGGAGAGAGGGAGGGAGAGGAGGGGGGGAGAGGAGAGAGAGAGAGAGGGAGGAAAGAGAAAGAGGGGGGGAGGGGGAGTTATATTGAAGGGTGCGAAGGTGAGAGGATGGGAGAGAGGGAGGGAGAGAGAGTGAGAGGGAGGGGGAGAGAGAGTGAGAGGGAGGGGGAGAGAGGAGTGGGAGGGAGGGATGAGAGCGGAAGGAAGGAAGGGAGGAGAGAGATAGAGGGGGGAGAGAGGAGAGGGAGAGACGCATACATTGATGAGGTGGGATAGGGGAGAAGGGAGGGAAGAGATAAGGGAGTTATGAGCAGAGATTGATGAACTCACTCACGCCTCTTGGCAGTTTGTATGGACACCTGCGGATCAATGTCTTGATTAGGGTCATAGTACATCACCTGTTGATCTGCAAACACCTGGTCCAGAGAACACACCAATCAGAGAGCTCCGTTCATAACCTGGTCCAGAGAACACACCAATCAGAGAGCTCCGTTCATAACCTGGTCCAGAGAACACACCAATCCTATAGCTCAGATCTTGACCGGCCCCTCGGCCCGGAGTCCACCCCGGCTGACCAGATGAGGTCTGTTCTGGTTCTGCTTCGGTGAAGGGGTGTCTACATCAAGCTGTGTGCTGTTGTCCTCCTAAGGTTCCTCAACACAGTCAGTGTGTCCTCTGTGATCTTCAACGTAGTAGTACTCTATGCCCTTTGATCTCTGTTTCTAAAACAAAACCATAAAGTACCTCTTCGGAGACACTTCCAAGTCATGACGAAGGTACGAGCATCCAATGTCAATGAACTTATTACGAATTCCTCTCCTCCTTCCTCCCTCTCCTCACGTCCCTCCTCTTCCCCCCCTCCCCCTCTCCTCCCCCTCTCTCCCCTCCCTCTCTCCTCTCTCCCATCTCTCCTCTCCTCAGGTGTGTGGCTGAAGCCCACCAGGGGGTCCAGGATGCGGGAGAAGAGGGCTGACTTTGTGGCCGGTTGTCTGGGAGGACGACTCATCGTGGCTGGGGGCCTGGGTCGGTATCACCTCTCACTCCTGGACTCGCTATTCAGCCTCAACTCACTCTCCTGGACTTTACTTTTCACTATTTAGCTTGGACTCACTCTCCTGGACGTCACTAGTCACTATTCAGGCTCAACTCACTCTCCTGGACGTCACTAGTCACTATTCAGTCTAAACTCACTCTCCTGGACGTACTCACTAATTAGTTTGGACTCACCTTCCTGGACTTTACTTCTCACTATTTAGCTTGGACTCACTCTCCTGGACTTCACTTCTCCGTATTCAGTCTTTATCTTGCACGGCACAGAGCATTAGTGGCCTGTGGCAGGGTGATTACACAAGTAGGTGTCGTCCAATCAGCGATGTAACAACATGCAGCAGTGTTTACTCCTTACGTCGTGGCGAGTTAGCCCGATCCATGACGTTGTTACAGCTGAAGTACCAGATGTGACAGGTTGTTACATTGCTTGTTAGATGTGTCACTGTCATGTAAAGTGTTTAATTAGTCCTTAATCAGTCACACTAATCCAAAGCGCCTGACAGTGAGGGGGGCAATGGGCATCGGACCGCAGACTTCATGGCTGGGGGGTCAGACCCGCTCACCAATAGCCTGATTACCTATAGTGTATCATGTGGAGGTGGTTTGAAGCTGTGTGTTCCTACAGTAAGGAAACGAAAGGAGGAAAGGAAGTTGAGTCTCCAGTAATGGTAGCCTGGTCCTACCAGACTCTCGTACTTCACTTCATTTGCACAGAGATTCTGGACCTACTCCATTGACAAACGTTAACTCACTTGAAGGCGGGTGTCCGTTGAAGTTTAAAACTATTGGATCTGCCCAGTGCCACTCTGGATCTGCCATAACCAATCGCTAACGTTTGGCCGGGAATCACGTTGCGCCTGATTCCCGCGAGTGAA
>NC_079412.1:20917923-20942923 GCF_026213295.1 Gadus chalcogrammus
TTAATTGTGTGTATGTTTTTTTTTTTAATCTGTTCATGTCACTTACAGAGTGTGCGCATGCCCAACGCTCGGGAACTGGGCACGGTGAGGTGGAGGGGAGGAGAGGAGAGTCCCAGGCTGACTCGTGTTGATTTGAACGACAGTCCAGTCACGGCCCTGAAATGTTGACGCTACTCAGTGATTATGCACTTAATCTGGTGATTCATATGACAGGAATGACGGGTACCGCATTCGGCAATAGGTTTAGTTTAATTTATTTAATACCATTTTACGGAAAATGGCATTATTTCAAATATGTTGTTTGAGTTTGACAAAAAATCAGGGGTTGCTCTGGGGTTTCTGAGTAATTGCTTGGAGTTGCTATAGCAACGGCAAGCAACCGTTTGGCGCCGCCCCTGCCTACAGGTAGGGTCTGGTGTAGTGACCATGTTAAAGTGCTGGATGAGCTCTGGTGTTCCCAGCAGAAGGATGATGGGGGACTCAGAACAGAGACGGGACCACAGACCAGGACAGAGAGACCGGAACAGAGACCAGGACAGAGAGACCGGAACAGAGACCAGGACAGAGAGACCGGAACAGAGAGACCAGAACAGAGACTAGGACAGAGAGACCAGAACAGAGACCAGGACAGAGAGACCGGAACAGAGACTAGGACAGAGACCAGGACAGAGAGACTAGAACAGAGACCAGAACAGAGACCAGAACAGAGACCAGGACAGAGACCAGGACAGAGACCAGGACAGAGACCAGGACAGAGACCAGGACAGAGAGACTAGAACAGAGACCAGAACAGAAACCAGAACAGAGACCAGAACAGAGACCAGAACAGAGACCAGGACAGAGACCAGGACAGAGACTAGGACAGAGAAACCAGAATAGAGACTAGGACAGAGACCAGAGCAGGCCGTCTGTTTTATGGACTCTCCGTTTGCATCTGCCGATCATTTGAATTGCAGATCTGTGTGGCTGGCGCCGCAGGGCCTTCTCATCCACGCACTGCGCCCACGTGACCACATCACACACTACACTTTGATTAGAAAACTGTTTCAGCACAAAACGCTTTTGTTGTTGTTTACCGCTTGGTTTTTGTAGCGGCAGTTGAAACCATTCTATTTCAACGCTGGGTTTGGTGTCCTTGTGACAGCTATAGGGTGGAGACTGATGTCCTCTGATACGTGTGTGTGTATGTGTATGTGCGCGTGTGTGTCTGTCTCTGTGTGTGTGTGTGTGTGTGTGTGTGTGTGTGTGTGTGTGTGTGTGTGTGTGTGTGTGTGTGTGTGTGTGTGTGTGTGTGTGTGTGTGTGTGTGTGTGTGTGTGTGTGTGTGTGTGTCTCTGTCTGTGTGTGTCTGTCATTTCTGTTCTCTTTCCAACATGAAAGCATAAGTCACATCTGCCCAAGAGGCTGTGTGTGTGTGTGTGTGTGTGTGTGTGTGTGTGTGTGTGTGTGTGTGTGTGTGTGTGTGTGTGTGTGTGTGTGTGTGTGTGTGTGTGTGTGTGTGTGTGTGTGTTCCCTATTGTTTTAATCTATGGAGTCATTGAACTGATGTGGAGTTACAATGACATCCCGGTGTAGCTCATCCCCACTGCACCTGTCTGTTTATGCGTGTGTGTGTGTGTGTGTGTGTGTGTGTGTGTGTGTGTGTGTGTGTGTGTGTGTGTGTGTGTGTGTGTGTGTGTGTGTGTGTGTGTGTGTGTGTGTGTGTGTGTGTGTGTGTGTGTGTGCAGGTTTCTGTGTGAGTGTGTGTATGTGTATTCATTCACTGTGTGTGTGTATGTGTGCGTGTACATCTGGCTGTATGTGTACGTATGTGTATTCATTCACCTGTGTGTGTGTGTGTTCATTCACAGGTAGTGACAGTTGGCCATTGGCCGCAGATGTGAATTTCCACCTTGAGTGATGTTCAAATAGAGAGCCGAGTTATTCCTCACATGAATTTACACCTTATTAATCCCTTATTAATTTATGTGATAAAGCAGCCAAGCATAGAAACAGAAGAAGAATGCAACACCATAACAAAGGGATGAGTGGCTGTTGTGTTGGGAGGATGAATGAGAAGAGAGGAAGCAGAGATCTTCTCAAGTAGCCTTCTGTCTACTCTGTTTTATTGTTTTGACGTCTTAAACTCTTGAGAAGCACTCATGAGTCAACTGTTGGACCCTCCCATTTATATCTTACTCACTGACTATAAACGATAGATGTACTTAACTCTATGAATGAGTTGTTGGCTGGTAGCAATGCTGTAATTAAATAAAATAAGTATATATTAAAATATGCTTATCATATAAAAAAATATTTGTAGCTTATTGTTATAAATGCTTTTATCCTAAGCGGCTCAGAATAAATCCATAACGAGTACATAACTCAAATAACGAAACTACACTCCCTAAAGGAGTGCTAACGTCTGATCACTCCTCCCTCCTTCCCCCCTGAGCTCCAGGGCGCTAACTGCCTCTCTCTCCCCAGGGAACGAGCCCTCTCCGCTGGGCTCGGTGGAGAGCTACACCCCCGGGAAGCGGCGCTGGGAGTACCTGCCGCCCATGCCCACGGCGCGCTGCTCCTCCGCCTCCGTGCAGACTCCCAGCATGCTCCTGGTCATCGGGGGCGTGGCCCAGGGCCCCAGCGACGCCGTGGAGGCCCTCTGCCTCCAGGAGAACGTTTGACCACGCCCACCGCGCCCGCCGGAGAGCGGGAACCCTACAGGATGCACCACGGTGGCTGCTGGTTGGCTCGTTGAGACGGTGGACGCAAGGCATTGTGGGAAACTTTCACCTTCTCTTTCGGAGCCTGGTCTACAGCTCTGTACTGTCCGCGTGCTGATTGGCTCGTCGGGACGCTGGACGCAAGGCATTGTGGGAAAACTTTCACCGTCTCTTTCCGAGCCTGGTCCACAGGTCTGTACTGTCCGCGTGCTGATTGGCTCGTCGGGACGGTGGACGCAAAGCATTGTGGGAAACTTTCACCTTCTCTTTCGGAGCCTGGTCTATAGCTCCGTACTGTGTGCGTGCTGATTGGCTCGTCGGGACAGTGGACGCAAAGCATTGTGGGAAACTTTCACCTTCTCTTTCGGAGCCTGGTCTACAGCTCTGTACTGTCCGCGTGCTGATTGGCTCGTCGGGACGCTGGACGCAAGGCATTGTGGGAAAACTTTCGCCGTCTCTTTCCGAGCCTGGTCCACAGGTCTGTACTGTCCGCGTGCTGATTGGCTCATCGGGACGGTGGACGCAAAGCATCGTGGGAAACTTTCACCTTCTCTTTCGGAGCCTGGTCTACAGCTCTGTACTGTCCGCGTGCTGATTGGCTCGTCGGGACGGTGGGCGCAAAGCATTGTGGGAAACTTTCACCTTCTCTTTCAGAGCCTGGTCTACAGCTCTGTACTGTGTGCGTGCTACACCACATCACACCCCCTGGACTCGTGCACAGAACTACACGCACGGGGTGTTGACGTGGTCCAATGTACACTCTGAGATCTCATCTCCAACACAGACCTGTTCCCTAATGGACCCAAGGCTTCTGTCTTCTGACCGGGAACGCTTTGAGCAGTTGGGTCTACTTTGCTGTTTTCAAGCCCAAAATTAGTCACAAAGCAGGCTGGGCTCCCTGGGAGCAGAGGGGAGTGAGGGCCGGACGAAAAGACAGAAAACAGACTGTTTACACACACTGGGGAAATCAGAGGAGACAACTACCACCACACGCACACAAACAGACACACACACACAAAGGAACATACACACACACACACACACACACACACGCAGTCACATGAGAACACACACACAGACACACGCACACCCGAGGATACAACCACGCGAACAAATACACACACACAAGAACAGACACACACACAAGAACACACACACAAGAACAGACACACACAAACCCGAGGACACACACACACATGCAGCGCCTGCAGCGACAACATGCCTTTTGAACAGTCATAGTTTTTTCAAAATAAAAGCAGGGTACTTCTTGGATACTTAAAGGAACACAGGGCCATATCTGTTTCCCGCTCTGGGTGGACCTCAGAGCCTTTTCTAAGCCCTTCCCCTCGCGTTCTGGGCTGCGTGACGTGTGTAGTTGTTGTGTCTTTCTTTTTGCCCGCTGCTGTTGTGTGTAAAATGAGGGTATGTGGTTAAATCCCGTGATTACATGGGCTGAGGCAGCTGGACGGCAGAAGATAGCAGAAGATTACTCCACCACCACCGCCACCATGTCACCACCTCCATCCACAACGTCATCCTGTGAGTCTCAAATCTGTTTTATCACCATGGAGACATGAGCTATAGTTATTCAGTGGGAGAGTGGATGCTGCCCTTCTCATTGCCCATTGGCAAAAAACATTCACCTCCTCAACAGCCAATCAAAAATCAAATGCAGGAGGGAAGCGTCTACAGCTGGTCATCAGCTAGCTCAGATTATCACGTCAGCGCAGGGTACAGGGAACTGAAATGCATTTGCGTGGTTGCATTTAAGAGGTCAACGGGAAAGGTCTGATCTCTTAACGAAGCAGTCTTAGTTTTCATGCTCCCGGGAGTCGGTGAGCCACGGCTGTACCACGTACACATAACCTCCGACCGTATTTGTTTTAAACTTTCAGCCATGCAGTGGAAGCAGCAGGGAGGAAAGTAGTGACACAAAATGTTGTTTGTTCTAAGTCAAGAAGTACTTGGTCAATTATCGCCTCTCTCTCTTTGCTATTTCCGCGCAGCACAAACAAAGGACTCATTATCTGGGTTGCACCAACTCGGTTCCGAACAATCTTTTCCCGAATTGCCTCTTTGTCTGAATCCATTCCGATTGGGTTTCGAGCGACCTCGTTATCCCGCGTCCCATGTTGACGTAAGCCAAGCTACGAAACGCTACTCGCCGTCGTTACTTTTTTTATTATTCATCCAGAATCTCGAGGCTGTCTTGAGATTCGCTTTAATGACGCCTCAAAAAGAAATCCCCCGGCGCTTCTTGGCGTTTAGTGTAAACCCGACGCCGCTGGCCTTTGACACGCCGAGAGCCAATTATCCCGCTCCCACGCAGAGTGTCCACAAGTCCGGCAAGGAGCGAGGAACGCGGTTACGCTAGTTAGCTTCCCTCTCCGACGGTGTGCTGGCACGGCCCGTTGCCACGGCGCCAGACGGACTGGGAGTCCAGCAGGACACTGAGGAGCCGACCGTGTCCAGGGAGTGTGTACTGCAGAGCTAATGGGTTTATTCAGGGGCTGTGTGACATGTAACACTGCACTGGCTACATGCAGGGGAAAGACTTGGGGAGAACGGGATACTGAGGGAGCATCATGCTAGTACTTCCAGCGGCGTTGAAACGCTGTTCGAAACACTAGTATAATGCTCCCTTATTACATTAACGTTTAGGGCATTTAGCAGATGCTTTTATCCCGAGCGACTTACAATCAGTACATTTGTCAGAAGAACTATGATCAACCATATATCGCTGTAGGTACAGTAAGGATGTTCATAGAGCCAAGTGCCAAGCACAAACAATTGCAAGGTTAACCCATTCCCTGTATACAACGAAGATAGCTAGGATAAGATGCTACTTATTTTAGGTTCAAGGACGTACAACATACAATTAGTGCGTACAGTATTCGGTTCTCCGTCCATCCTGATGCATTTCAAACCGGTTTTGTTTGTTGTCTATTCTCGCGGCCAGGGCCTCTTCAGCCGTCGAATCGGCAGGAGATTGAATGTGTGACAAAGGGTGCGTGAAAGAAAGAGAGATACGGATAATGACAGTAGAGGGGGAGATATAACCGATTGGAGCCCTGACAACAAAACACCAATCTCAGAATGCTGAGAGGGCTTTTCTTTAAATCCAACTGTCCCTCAAACACACAATGGAAGACACACGCACACGATGGAGGACACCAAGTTAATCATTCTGCTCCTCTTTGCCAGCCATCACTGCAAGGTTGAATCAAGTTACAGTGTGTGGTCTTGTGTGCGTGTGCGGGTGCACGAACCCTGTGTTGTTGTGTCTGCTTGTCAACTCCAAATACAATTCCCGTAATTTTGAGATGGCCTGCTCCTAATGAAACTGGACAACTCCAACAAATTGAGAAAAATGTCATCCGAATCGTACAAACCACATTGTGTCATCGTCCAACGAGGAGGAAGAGGCGGGAAAGGGCATCGCTCCGAGGTTTTTATAGATCCGACAGAATGTTCATGTCTCAGGGGTTGTAATGGATTTACCAGGATTCCTAGTTTCTGAGCTTGTATGTGTGTGTGTGTGTGTGTGTGTGTGTGTGTGTGTGTGTGTGTGTGTGTGTGTGTGTGTGTGTGTGTGTGTGTGTGTGTGTGTGTGTGTGTGTGTGTGTGTGTGTGTAGCCTCATCTACATGTATCATCTGTCTGTTTGCTGACCCTATTGATCCCTGAAGAAGAGGAGCCACTGTTTTCCTCGGTTCGGTAATTCATTATCTGTCTCTCTGACTCAGCTTTAAGAGCTGTACAACTGAATAACTCAGTGCTCTAGAGGCTCCGCAGACCTGCGTAGGACTCGGACCGGAGTTTGTACAGCTTCCACGTAAAAAAGTTACCAAAAGGATGAACTTTACACCTACTTTTCTCTGAGATATCTCTTTACATACAGTTCAAATTCTCACATCATGGTAAGAAGCAATACCTGTGATGGGATTGAGTAAATTCACATTAATTACAAATGAATTATGTTGTTTTAAGAAAGTGATCAAGCCTAACATTGGTTTGTATTGGGTGACAAGTTACCTTGTACTCATTACCCATCACCCATTACCTCACAGGCCTCCTGATTGGTAGACTATTTTTCCCGCTCTTTCAGACTCTTTTCCCGCTCTTTTCCTCGACGTTAACAGACTCAGGTCCGGGAGCAAAGATTTACCTTCTCATGGCAACCAGTGCTTATATTTCAAATTGATCAAATAAGTCAGAGACTTGTGTCAGAACTGTGTTATTTTTGAACCATGGAAAGCCTCTCCTTTTTGTGTTTTGTGTTTGCGGGGACGGAAGTCGGAACACTGTTTTCCAGGCAACAAGGAACCGTGGCAACGCCCCCAGGTAGCAACACCCACAGGTAGCATAGATGTTAAAATAACGTTGAATTAGCATAGCCTTTTTTTTAGTACATACAGCTTCAAAATACTAGTTGGGGACATTGTAGAAGACATTGGTGAATAGCTACATTTTATTTTGTGTTCGCCCTCCAGTTTATAGTATTGTTTAACTGTGCGTGTTTGTTTCTAAGTGAAATGCTAGCTAACATGTTACATGGTGTGACTTTTAGATTGTTCTACGGTTTATTTCATTCTTATTATGTTGTACTATTTTCATGTTTTGTGTTGGACACTAACAAATTTGTGCAGACATTTTGGAAAAATGACTCGCAATGTGTTAAGAGTTAGATAAATTCACTGTTGTGCACTGGTTCTTTCTAAAGAAAGAGGTTTAAAGCAATGTGTTGTTTTATAACTGGGTTGATGTTATGATGTGCTTTTCAGCTCGATGGATCAACGTTCAAATGTTGTGTCTGTAATTATGGTGAAGCTGAATTTGATGTACGTGACGAGATGTGTTGGTTTAGGGGTGTGTGTCTGTGTGGAAGGAGACATTTCAAAGATCTAAGCGTAAAATATTTCTTTAAATATATATTTATACTAGTGTGACTACACTACTAAGCTAATTCTGTCAGGGGACCTTGTACTAATTTATACAAGCAGAGATCCACATGATCACTTCACATACTTTCATTGAATACAACATTATTGGGAAACCAATCAATAATAATTAACAATTATAATATCACATGACCATGACCATACAAATAAAGATTCTCCTCTCATTTAGTTTTCGGGGTGAGAATATTTGAACAACCAACTCTAACGCAAAATTCTTTCAGTGTCGTTTATAATAATCCTTTTTCCCCAGTGTATTTGACTATTGTGAAATCAGGCTGTGTTTGGTACGATACTAGTGGTGTACAGAAGAGATCATTCGTTCTGAGGTTAATGACACGTTATTGGCCCGAAACAAACGTACGTTTACTTAACTCTTAAACTCGGAAACTGCTGTTTTACGCAATTCACTTTCCCTGCGTGAACCTGCGTGTTTTGCGCTGCACTTTGCGACAGCCGCAACACGACTAGAGTCCGGGGAAGGTGGGGTCTGACGGGGTGTTTATGGCTACCGATCAGCCCATGGGCCGGTGAGTCTGCTCGGATCTCGTTGTTACGGACAAACGTCTGTGATCGTCTCTCCCGTTCAGTAGTTCAGTGCCTATATTAAGTGTGAGGTTGTGCCTCAACTATGAACTCTGTTCCACAATAAACTATTTTGACTTGCTGTCAGAGCCTGTGCCTCTGTGTTTCCTTTTGACAAACGTTTGATGCGTGCGAGAGGAGAACCGCAGAGGGAAAGAAGGCTGTGTTCCTTACTCATCCTGTAGCGGTTCCTCTTGCCCTCGCTCCCTAAATGTACCCGTGTTCTCATCTATCGCCATGGTACCCGATGTACCAATATGTACAAAGCCCGAGAAGCGGCTTAAAGGGGTTGCCGAAGGGGCTTTGAAACCAGGTTTCATCTGTGAATCATAAACAGGAAATGCAATTGAGATTTGACGACTGATGACGGTCATCAGTCACACAGCCAAACAGCCCTTCTCCATGTTGTCCCAGGTTGTTCACTCTACAACGACTCTGTCGTTAATGACTCTGCAGTCGGAAATCCACCTGTTGTAGAAAAACTAGAGATGTTCCCATAACATTTTCTCCTTCCCGATTCTGATTCCTCATCCTGAGTATCGGCAGATACTGAGCATATACTGATACAGCGTCTAGCGTTATAACCACTAATAGCACTTGTTCTTATCGAAGGGTTCTCTTATGATGGCAGCAATGTATAGTCTGTTCTCTCACTGTTGACTTTTTTTCTTCCATAAATCCCCATCTTTCAATGTTTTCCAACTTGGTAGCTCAAACGCACATAGTTCGGAGAAGACGCATTTCCAATTCCGACTTTCTTGCTCCGACCATTAACGAATGCAATACAACCGCACTTGTTTGTGATGTTCTCTGCCTGTGTACTAAACGAGCTAGTCACGTGATGGTATCGGATTGGCTTGCATTAGTAATATTGGCTAAAACCCGATACTTCAGGAACTTTCGATACTGGTAGCGGTATCGGAACAACGCTAAAAAACCTGGCTCATGATGTATGTAGTACACAGAGGATTGTTGAACTCAACCACTCTCTATCTGCACAGGAATGCCTTGAAACAGCCGTGGACCCAATGAGAGACGGGCCTTCCATTGCCGTTCATCAAGGCTCGCCACGGTCTAACTCTATGAACTGGAGGTACTGATTGGTCCGTGGAGGACTGGGATTGGGACTCAGAGATCCGGACGGTCTCATGAGACGGCAGTCCTGGGCCGGGTTCCCTCAGATTTGAGCCAGGTGGACATTTAGAGATTTATCCCAATTACACACAGTCTCAGCTCGCTCAGTCTCTCCACTCAGACACGTCTGGTGAAGCTGTACACTTGAGCCCAACAGAAGTCTCCTTATCTCTCTGTAAAGCCTGGAGTCCCCTGGGGGGAGATAAGAGGGGACAGGGAAAGGAGAGGGGCAGAGGCAGAGGAACAGAGAGGGATAGAGATTATACACTAATTTAGCAGAGGCTTTTAACCCAAGTGACATTCAGTGGATTCAGAAACATGTAATTAAGGAGCTCGTAAGGGTTGGACAGTACAGAGGCTGGTCATTAAGGAGCAAGCAGCGATTAGACAGTACATAGACAGGTAATTGAGGACCAGGTAGGGGTTAGACAGTACAGAGACAGGTCATTAAGGGGCAGGTAGGGGTTAGACAGTACAGAGACAGGTCACTAAGGAGCAGGTAGGGGTTAGACAGTACAGAGACAGGTCATTAAGGAGCAGGTAGGGGTTAGACAGTACAGAGACAGGTCATTAAGGGGCAGGTAGGGGTTAGACAGTACAGAGACAGGTCATTAAGGAGCAGGTAGGGGTTAGACAGTACAGAGACAGGTCATTAAGGACCAGGTAGGGGTTATACAGTAAAGACAGGTCATTAAGGGGCAGGTAGGGGATAGACAGTACAGAGACAGGTCATTAAGGAGCAGGTAGAGGTTAGACAGTACAGACTCAGAGACGGGTCATTAAGGAGCAGGTAGGTGATAGACAGTACAGAGACGGGTCATTAAGGAGCAGGTAGGGGTTAGACAGTACAGACAGGTCATTAAGGGGCAGGTCGGGGATAGACAGTACAGAGACAGGTCATTAAGGAGCAGGTAGGGGTTAGACAGTAAAGACAGGTCATTAAGGGGCAGGTAGGGGTTAGACAGTACAGAGACAGGTCATTAAGGAGCAGGTAGAGGTTAGACAGTACAGACTCAGAGACGGGTCATTAAGGAGCAGGTAGGGGTCAGGGATGCCTACGGAGAGATTGTGCAAAGGAAAATCCAACAGAGTCCTTTTTGGCTGGGATAGAACAACCTAGTTTTCTGTATCATATGCCATGAGGTGGAGGGGGGGGACCAGAGGTGGGCCAGTCCCTGACTCTGTCCTGCTGGAGGACCGTCACACCTGGCTAGCTCCCGGGAGACGGATGTCTTGTGGGGGACCGCCACGGGTGTGTGAGCCCAGATATGTGCTCTCAGGGGGGGGTGCATTGTGGGGGTCCGGGGGGGGTTCCGAAAGCATCAGAAAAAAAGTCCACAGTTAATTAATTTGACTACAACAGCCTCTCGCGGCATATCCCGCTGAGAGCTGGCGAGAATAAGAGCAATGATTTCTGTCTCCCCCGGCAGATAGAGATTGGAGCTCTTTATTATGAGAGTGAAAGGCTGGCTAACAGCTTATATCCGGTGACATTTCGATTTCTTGCGGTTTATTTTTCCTTCTCATTGTGTTGTGTTTTCTCTGGTTGTCTGATGCCAATTATAAAGTTTTCGTGTTTGATTCCTGCTCTGATTCATACAAACATTGTGCTGGGTCTTTCTGTGTAGTGTCTACAACATGGTTTTTAAAAGTTGATGTCCTATGAATTATTTTCAGTTTCGATGTTGAATCATTCCCACAGATTTAAAAAGCAAATTAATGTGGCGTTCACATGAGCAGTGACCAATTTTTATTACATTTTGAGAACTTATTATCGTATCTTCGCTTTACACCTTGGTGTTCTTATAATTCATCCTGCCAAACGCTTAAACTTTCTCCCTGTCAAGTACTATTAAGTCTATGATTGTCGAACACACCAAGCGACAGGGAAAAAAGCCTAACTTCGTTTTTTTAACATCTCTGCTCTGTTGTCTTACTTACTTGCTGCAAATTTAAATTGGCTCCCAACTGCCAACGGAGGGGATCAAAGCGGCGCTACGCAACAGCAGCGCTACGCTGCAACGGCGCTATGCTAGAGCGGCACTACGCTAGAGTGGCGCTACGTTTGAGCGGCACGGCACTATATGCTGTAGCTACGCTATGTGTTCTCTGTCAAGTATTCTCGCTGTTCTGTCGAATAGGATCAGCTTTAGAAAACTGTCTTATTGATTTCTTATTGGTTACATTAGCTAGGACATTCAAAAAGGTAAATAGTTTGGGAAATGTGTTGAGACACACACACACACGCGCACGCACGCACGTCATCATTTTTGAATGTGCTGTGTACTGATGACATCATCAAGCAACATTGGCAATCCCCCCCCTCTGCTGCCATATTTGGTCATTAGTCCCATTATTCTAATTACATCATGTACATCCTCAGAGTCACAACCATCAGCCTGCAGGCCGTAAACCAATCACACGAGGGGCTGATTGACTGCCACACAAGCGCTGGGGATTCTGGGAAACATTTAGATGGATGACTTGGTTGAACATTGAGCATAAACAGTGTCCACAGCCTGGGTTAAATAACCACTTATAATCCTTTGAATCATTGCACAGCACTGGAAATGTTGGGCACGTATCAGGGAATTGGTAATGACGGGTTTTCCATTTGTATTTATGCACCACAAATCAATTTCTCACATTTAAAAAAATACTGTTTGTTTTTTACACACACACACACACACACACACGCACACACGCGCGCGCACACGCGCGCACACACACACACACACCTTTTGTTTCATCCAGCCCTGCATGTAGAAACGGGTTTCGTGTTTCTGACGTTCGTCTTTTTTAACACCACGATAAACCAGGAATGGTAGGAAGAAGAGGAGGGAATGGAGAGGGGGGGGGAAAGAGGAGTTAAGAGATGAGGGAGGTGATGGAGAGGAGAGGGAAGAGAGGGGGAATAGAGGAGAGATGAGGGAGGTGATGGAGAGGAGAGGGAAGAGAGGGGGAATAGAGGAGAGATGAGTGAGAAGAGTGGAGGGGAGAGCTGAGGTAGGGAATGGAAAGAAAAGGGGGGGGGGGGTGGGAGACAAGAGACGATGAGAGGAGAGAGATGAGGGAGGGAATGGAGAGGAGATAAAAGGAGAGGTACAGGAGAAGAGGGGAGGAGAGACAAGAGAAGAGAAGGAGGAGAGAAGCAGAGACAGAGAAGGAGAAGACAGAATGGATGGAAAGAAGAGTTCATTTCCACAATCAGCTGGCCTGCTCCCCCCCCCCCCCCTTCCTCATGCAGGAGATGATGAGGGGGGCTTGAACCCCTCCCTCTGAACCTCTCCACCTCCGCTCGGCTGATTCTTCTCTTCACATCTCCTCCCTTTCCATCCCTCCCCCCCCCCCCCATCCTATCATTTTCCTCCTGACTTCTGCTCTCCTTTCCTCTCCACTAGCCTCGTCTCCTTTCCTCTAGCCTCCTCTCCTTTAATTTCCTCTAGCCTCCCCTCCTTTCCTCTTCTCCTCTGCTTTCTTATATTTGTTCAAGCTTGGTCTCCTTCCAAAACAAAACAGAAAACCAGGTACAAATATATTTATTTTTTAACCAAATAAAGGAAACATATCTTAACATTTTGAATAACCTCTTATGGGAAGGGAACGCCTCCTATATACCGGAATATTATAAAAGTTATTCTTATCGTGTCGCCTGCTGGGTCCTACTGCCCCCTAGTGGTGACACCCGGCATCGCCTCAAAACCCTGAGTGCGCTTTAGGTCTTGCAGACTTTCGGTGGCAGATGCTGAGATCTGGAGAAACGGCTTAGCTCAGCACATCCGAAGAGTACCAACATATACCTTCCCATTGCGCTGATTGGTCCGGTCCGTCCGGACACTTTGTGGGTTTGATAGTTATGTTCAACGGAAGCGAGTCACCGCTGATCTGCAGCGAGAGGCTGAAACGTGAGCTTGGATCATGGTTTGGGGTCAATGGTTCCTACGGGGCTTGGATATCTCGTCGCCTCCAGCTGGGAGGCGTGATGTGAGCACTGGGATGTTTAAGAGCCAGTGAACTCCAAACCACTTTTCTTTTGTTTTAAACGTGGTCATTTGTCTTATATGATCGTAAACATGTGCCTTATATCACCGTTACTGAAATACGTCACCAATTGAATGAAAGAATTGGTAGAACCCGATGTTTTTGGCATCCTCCCCAAACCACTGAACGTTCACCTCTGCTGAACGCAAGTGGCGTTCTGTTCGTGACGTCAGCCTGTCTTTTCAGAAGTAGTCTGACGTCACGAAGGGGCACATCTGGGGACGTTCTGTGTGGACGTGTGGAGCTCTGTCTGGTTTAGGCTTCCCGGACACCTATAGTATAATATTGGTCATTATGGGAAGACTGTGTCGCGGACTGTGGGGCGCGGAGGAAATGGAAACTAGGGCGCTCTTTTATTTTGCATGTTATGTTATGTTGTCTAATATTAATTTCGACATAACTACTGTTATTAAGAAGTATAAACATTCAAGTTAAAGTTAGATAAATACAGTATTAAAAAAAAAGAAAAAAAAGAAACATCCCATATTTTCGGCGCCCCCGGCGGATGGATGCGCCCAGGGACGTCCCTAGGAATTCTGGGCCCCCTGACAGAATTCAGTTATGGAGCCCCCCCATGACTAAATATGTATTTGTATGTTTTGATTTGCTGCATTAGCCTACAATAAATAGCAGCTATTAATCTAAGGGTAGACTACTTGTAATTTTAGCTGATTTAAAATTTAAAAGTCAGCTAAAATGTAAGTACCCTTAGTTTAATGTCTGCTAATGTTGTAATGCAGCCAATCAAAATATTCAAAATCTGTTTATATAAATGTTATTATCATGCTGGCAAGCAGTATGGAATGTTACTCTGTAAACCTGTTGTGAGGACGTCTAAGCATTGGACTAGTAAGGCTGTGGAGGATCTTAAGGCGTGCTTGGACTGCACTGACTGGGATATTTTCAGGTCTGCCACCAACAGTCTTGATGAGTACACTGATGCTGTGACATCTTATATCAGCTTCTGTGAAGATAGCTGGGTACCATCTCGCAGCAGGGTGAGCTACAACAACAACAAACCCTGGTTCACAGCAGAACTCGGACAGCTAAGGTTGGCAAAGGAGAAGGCGTTTCGGAGCGGAGTCAAAGACAAGTTTAAGGAGTCGAAATTTAGCAAGGTTTAGCAAGGCAGTGAGAGATGCTAAACTCTCAAAGAGACTCCAACGGCAGTTCTCAGATAACGACCCAGTGACTGTCTGGAAGGGTCTGAGACTGCTCACCAACTACAAACCATCTGCCCCCCCACTCCATCGACGACCCTCACCTGGCCAACGACCTGAACAAGTTCTACTGCAGATTTGAAAGACAATGCAGTCCTGCTACCATCCCCAGAAACCCCCATTCACCACCCCCAGACCACCACACCCTCCTCCCCCACCTCAGCAGGAGCCCAGGCGTTCCCTCTCCTGTCTACCTCTGAGACCCCCTCCCCCCCCCCCCCGTCACCTCTCTCCATCCTGGAGAGGGACGTTAACAGACTCTTCAAGAGGCAGAAACCCCGCAAGGCAGCTGGACCGGACTCTGTCTCCCCCTCCACCCTCAAGAACTGTGCAGATCAGCTGTCTCCAGTATTTACAGACATTTTTAACACCTCGCTGGAGACATGCCATGTACCAGCCTGTTTTAAATCCTCCACCATCCCCAAAAAAATAAGGCCCAAAGAACTCAAAGACTACAGACCAGTCGCCTTGACCTCTGTGGTCATTAAGTCCTTTGAGCGCCTTGTCCTGTCGCACCTCAAATCCATCACGGACCCTCTCCTGGACCCCATGCAGTTCGCCTACAGAGCCAACAGGTCTGTGGACGATGCTGTAAACATGGCCCTCCACTTCATCCTCCAGCACCTGGACTCAGCAGGGACCTACGCCAGGATCCTGTTTGTGGATTACAGCTCTGCCTTCAACACCATCATCCCCACTTTGCTACAGGACAAGCTCTCCCAGCTGCACGTGCCCGACTCCACCTGCCGGTGGATCACTGACTTCCTGCCTGACAGGAAGCAGCATGTGAAGCTCGGGAAGCACGTCTCCAACAGCCTGACCATCAGCACCGGATCCCCTCAGGGCTGCGTTCTTTCTCCCCTGCTCTTCTCTCCCTGTACACCAACAGCTGTACCTCCAGTCACCAGTCGGTCTAGCTCCTGAAGTTTGCAGATGACACCACGCTCATCGGGCTCATCTCTGGTGGAGATGAGTCTGCCTACAGGTGGGAGATCGACCACCTGGTGACTTGGTGTGGCCAAAACAACCTAGAGCTCAATGCTCTAAAGACAGTGGAGATGGTTGTGGACTTCAGGAGGAACGCAGCCCCACCCTCCCCCATCACCTTGTGTGACTCCCCAGCCAGCACCGCGGAGTCCTTCCGCTTCCTGGGCACAGTCATCAGCCAGGACCTCAGGTGGCAGCAGAACGTCAGCTGCATCACCAAAAAGGCACAGCAGAGGATGTACTTCCTGCGGCAGCTGAAAAAGTTCAACCTGCCAAAGGCCATGATGGTGCACTTCTACACTTCCATCATAGAGTCCATCCTCAACTCCTCCATCGCCATCTGGTACGCTGCTGCTACCGTCAAAGACAGGAGCAGACTGCAGCGTATCATCCGCTGTGCTGAAAAGGTGATCGGCTGCAACCTGCCGTCCCTCCAGGACCTGCATGCCTCCAGGACACTGAGGCGTGCAAGGAAGATCATGTAGGACCCCTCCCACCCCGGACGTATACTCTTTAAAACAACCTCTTACCTGTGGTAAGAGGTTGAGGTCTGTCAAGACCAAAACCTCCCGCCACAAAAACAGTTTCTTCCCGCCTGCAACTGGCCTCATCAACCACGGCCCCGGACCCCCACCAACACTGACACGCACACTACCCCCCTTCCCCCATCAACACCCACAGTCATCTGCCTCTGATGACAACAAGTTTTGCACTACTTTCACCATCACGCACAATTGTACGTGTATTTTCTTTTCTTTTCTTATCTTATTTTATTGCGGTGCATATGTATATGTATATAGTGTATCTCTATTTATTTATTTATATTTTTTATTTACTATATTTTTTATTTACTCTTATCTTTTTCAGTACTTATTATTCAATACTTGCTTATTGTTTATTGTTTACAGTTTTTTGTTTGTTAAGATCGTGCGCAACGGATACGAATACCAAGACAAATTCCTCATGTGTAAATGTATTTGGCAATTAACCTTTTCTGATTCTGATTCTGATTAATCATTGCTTTATCTCCATTTTTACCATGGTCTGGATGAATACCCGATTCTGATTGGCTGGAGGGTGTAGGTTAAAAAGTGTTACTTTACACCTAGGAAAGACGTTGACCCTATGAGACGCTATGGCCATGTTGCTTGGCAACGCCTGCATACGGGAGATATTAAATAGTCCGCTCGACTTGTAAAAATAATGTAGGCTTTTTGTAGATAGGTAGGCTATTGGATATCATGTGAATGGTAATGCAAACGATCTTTTCAGTTTTATCACCCAGTGCAGGCTGTAATTATTTTAGCTACAGTAGCGCTAGCTGCTAGGCTAGGCTTATTATCAGGTTGTTGGGAAAGTTTCTTGGTAAAAAACTGGGTGACGAACTGTCGACCGGTAGGAGCTCTTTCCTCTCTCTCTTTCCTCTCTTTCCTCCCCTGACAACCTGACTTCTTAATTTCACCGACCGGGATACACGCAAACTGACTTTAGACTGCTAGTTTAAGACACTAGCAGTCTGCACTTGCTTCACAACGATCTGCCTGGCTGCTACTTTGCTCTGCAGTAGCGTGAGACTTGGGCTGTACCCAATAATGACAAACGAGAGGGGTGATAATAGGGTGAAGACTTTCTAATGATTTTGTAAAAATGGAGAAACAAAACCACAACGAAACAACGAAACAAACCACCTTAATTTGATGATTTAATCCGAAAAATAATTTAAAAAAAAAAATCTGCCCCGTCAGTGCTGCGCCCCTGGAATCATCCTAATTTACCCCCCCCTAAGGACGTCCCTGGATGCGCCCGTAGCATTCGCCTATACTGCCTAGTGCCTATGCCCAGAGCCGGGCCTGGGCACAGGTCCTGTTGCGGCCTTCAGCTGCAGCCTCTCCTCAGAGCCGCTTCGCTCTCGACGAGCTTCGCTTTCATCTGGGCGATCTTCTCGTCCAGCGCCAGCGCTTCGAAGTCACAGTCTCTGTAATTCTTCTGAGCTGATCCGAGTCTGCCCTCATGTGGCGGGACAAAGACACTAGGGTGGTCCTGGTCCCCAAACTGGGGGCTGCTGGTTGCTTCTGGGTGGTCTGTGTTGGGAGCGCTGGCGGTCTCAGAGGGGGTGTCCTCAGACTCTTCTTCTGGGTCTTGATGAGGAGAATGAGGGTCTCCTGGGACTGGGTGAGAAGCAGCAGAGTCTTCTGGGAATGGGTGAGAAGCAGCAGAGTCTTCTGGGACTGGGTGAGAAGCAGCAGGGTCTTCTGGGACTGGGTAAGAAGTAGCAGTGTCTTCTGGGACTTGTAGTCCTCCAGAGTTTCTCAGCGTGCGTTCGGTCTGGTGAGGTTCTCCGATGGACTGTGGGAAAGGGGATGGAAGAGGGTTTAGATCAGCAGGTTCTAAGTAATAATTAAAACAGTACTTAGGTAAACAGGGAGTGTGAACTCACCCAACTAATAAAACACGGGGAAGAAGTAATAATGTTTTTACCAGATTAATTTTACACCAAATTTATCATCTTAACTCGCTCTAAAACCAGGAAGAGGTGAGGCTGCTTCAAAACCTCAGAAATAAGTGTCCACTACAGTCTTCCTAGAGTTGGTGTTGCTGTAATTGCGTTGAACCCACTGTATAATGAATTCCTATAACTAGTGTTAAAACTGATATGTAATAACGGTAAGCCAAGTTTAATGTGAGGGCCATATTCCAGTATATTTTTTGAATTTGCTGCAGACCAATTCAAAATGGATCAAGGGCCGCACTTGGCCCGGGGGCCGTAGTTTGGACAGCACTGCACTATACCCATCACAGAGAGAACCAGTCAGGTCTACCTTGAAGGCCTACACGTGACACTAACATAATTTCAATCTGTTAGTACTCCACACACTTTTTGTGACAGGGGAGAAAGTGGATGGGGGTGGCCTTTGTGTCATAATTCAAAATCAATGAAATTGGTCAATCATCGATTGACCGTTTATGGAGGTTACATTACCGCAGCTGTGCTGTCCGGGACAGAGAAGACCGGAGACAGAGCCGTGGGGGGTGCCGAAGAGGGCTCGCCTTCTCTCGTCCGCTTGGGTCTCCTGATGGACAGAAAGACGTTGCCCTCGTATACGAGCACCGCTTCATGGTGGAGGGGAGGAGCGGCCACCCGAGGTAACCTGATGCACGATCGGGGGGCACTTGTGAGGTTGGAGAACCGTGCGCCAGGTAGGAAATCCCGGAGCACCTCGAGGGCCAGGCGGTTCGACGTCACGAACGGGATTTCGACCGGACTACCGTGAGTGTCTGCGAGTGTTTTCAGCATGGCCCAAAAGGGGCTCCCCCCCGTTGGGTCGATGTCCCCGGAGACCGCAGGATGGCTCATCTTCCGGACCAGCACCGGGGAGATCCAAGTCACCTCCGGGGACGGAGAGGGGGAGCTGGAGGAGGAGGGGTTGTTGGAGGGTCGGGGGACTCCCATCCGGTCCAGGATCCGGTCCGGTATGGTCCAGAGGGGGATGGACCCCACCTGAGCGTCTTGGGGGATGTAGATTTCCCGACGTTCCGAGGTGTCCATGGGTCAGGAGGTCTACAAGGAGAGGGCTATCATTAATGTTCAGGACGTTCAACTGACGGTTAACGTGAGGGGTCTTAAACTAAAAAGAGTAAAGGTAAGGGTCCTTCAACTAGTGAACATTCAGAACTTTCCGTCTTCTCGGTGTTACTTTGTGATGTGTGAGTGTCTTCCTGTGTGCGTCTTCCTTCTGTTTCACAACAACACTCCCTCGTCCATCGCCCTCCAGTGGTGAGGCTCAGGATGACATTCCCTCATGTTGACACCGGCATCTACTGGGGAGGGTCGGGATGACAGTCAATAGAGTAGTACATTGTGTCACTATACAAGTGCACAAGCGCATATTATATAGATTAATTCCACCAAAAGCGAAATATTTCAAGCCTTTATTTGTATTAATCTTGATGATTATGGCTTACAGCTCATAAAACCCCAAAATTCAGTATCTAAGAATGTTTGAATATTCCATAAGATATATATTTTTAATTAATACAATTAAAGGACTGAAATATTTCACATTGGGTGTAATGAGTTTCACTTTTTAAATGGAATTATGGGAATGAATTAACTTTTACACAATATTCTAATTTATTGAGATGCACCCGTATAATGGGAAATACTAACTATATACTAAACTGCTGCTATAGTTTGTCTATTTACACTGGTTAGAGCTTGATAACTGACGTTGTGTTGTCCAGCTATATTCCAGCCTCACTTTCTCTTAATTAACACAAAACGACTGCTTCAATCAATACAATAGTGTCTCAATTCATCAGCATATTCCCTTGCTCTCCTCCCTCTCCGTCCGTCTATTACTAAACACATTTTAATGTTTATGTATATGTTTATTATGTTGCACTGTAACCACATATTTTTTTTGCCTCCTGCGTAAAATAATTTCAATGTACAGAAGGACCCTGCGTTTTCTCTGCACAAATGACAGTAAAACACTTTGACTTTGATTAATGCGCGGTTTATGAGCCCTGTGAGGTGTGTTGTGGTACGTTGTCCTCTAGGTGTCGCAGTTACACCAATGACCTCCATCCGGAGCTCAGCGATGGACCAGCCCAAAGTGACCGGCTCTGAGGGGCCCCTGCCCGGATAGAGGACGCCTTGATTAAGGTCTAATGACGCCCAGTACCCCGAACCCGAAGGTACAAAGTCTGAATATAATATTATTAACATTATATATATATATATATATATGTATGTATGTATGTATGTATGTATGTATGTATGTATGTATGTATGTATGTATGTATGTATATATATATATATGTGTATATATATATGTGTATATATATATATGTATATATATATATATATATATATATATGTATACATATATATATATATGTATAGATGTATATATATATATATATGTATATATAATATTTGTGCCATATATAAAGTTACACATATTTATCTATTGAACCCTTTATTTGTTAAAACACACATCTGTAGGTGAACACACACACACACACACACACACACACACACACACACACACACACACACACACACACACACACACACACACACACACACACACACACACACACACACACACACACACACACACACACACACACGCGCTGTGCGTCTCTCTGTCTGGGTGTGTGTCTCTCTCTTACAATTTCTGTCTGTCTCTGTATGTAGGCCTATGTGTGAGTGTGTTTGTTTGCGTGTCTATCTCTCTTATTCTCACTCTTTCTGTCTCTCTGCCTGTGTGGGTGCGCGTCTCTCTTATTCTCTCTCTCTCTCTCTCTCTCTCTCTCTCTCTCTCTCTCTCTCTCTCTCTCTCTCTCTCTCTCTCTCTCTCTCTCTCTCTTTCTCCCATATATATATAATGATATTCATGACTTATGGTGTTAAGGTGAGAAATAGAAACCAAAGAATGCGACGGATGCTTTCAACGCTAATCAGGTATTAATCAATAACTGATATTCGGCATCCTGATGCGTGTCGCTGGCCTATCAGAAGCTCGCCTGTAGAACTCGGCCTACAGGGAGCTTGTTATGGGCTGTTTACCACCCCATACTGCTGCTGCTGTCGGCAGCAAATAATGACAAAGGGACGCCATTTACATACCTGTGTGTGTGTGTGTGAGAGAGAGAGAGAGAGAGAGAGAGAGAGAGAGAGAGAGAGAGAGAGAGAGAGAGAGAGAGAGAGAGAGAGAGAGAGAGAGAGAGAGAGAGAGAGAGAGAGAGAGAGAGAGAGAGAGAGAGAGAAACACAAAATACCAAAATAAACCGCATAGAACAGAAGAGTATTATATATTGGGGGGGGGGGGGACGTCGATGAGAACATAACTTTAACGATTGAGGAGCCCTAAGTTGAGGAGTCCACGTGATGGCGCGTGTACCTGTTCTTTGATCCATCAGGAAGACGCGGACCGCGGACGTCCACCCCTCTCCACGAGTACCACCCAACACCCCCCATCCCCACCTGGGGGGGGCTCGCGGGTCGTGCGCGCGGAGCCGAGCAGCACGAGAGCGCAGCTCGCGCGCATTCTGCGCTCTGCTCGCGGCAGTAATCGGACGCACCGGAGGACCGGATCAACTTCAGACCCGCCGCCCAACTTAGTTCGCGACCGCGGGAGGAGACGGGGGATGGAGGCGCTCAGGAGACCCTGATCGATATCGGTGATTATCCGCGGATGATTATTGGCGGAGTGGGGGCTTGAAGATGATGGCTTCGATAGGGGAGTTCGACCCCCTCAACACGCGGGTTCCCGCCACCAAGATAGAAGTTACCGTCTCGTGCCGGTAGGAGAGCCGTCGGTGGGATATGACCTGCTGGCTATCACCACCTCGACCTAAACCATCTCACACACACATTTAACCTGTTATATGACCTGCGGGTTAACATGTGATATGACTTGTAGGTTTACATTTTATATGACCTGTAGGCTTCACAATCTCACACACCTGGGCTCACACGGATGAAAGGAATCACAGGTCAGAAAGACATGTCGGGTCGTTTGGGTTCAGAGCCATCGATGTAATACACAATACGTAGGCTGGCATGAACCATAAAGCATTAGGCACCCCATTTAAAAGTCTTCTGATACGTGATGTCTTGTCTTAATTTGTATTGTGTGTGTGTGTGTGTGTGTGTGTGTGTGTGTGTGTACAATACTGTGTAAATACTGAGTATTTGTGTAATACTAATAGTGTAGCCTATATAGCATGTGAGTATGTAATAATACTGTTAGTGTATGAGAGTGTATATGCAATAGTGTATATGTAATAGTGTATATGTAACACTGTGAGTGTATTTGAGTGTGTGTGTGTGTGTGCGTGTATGTAGTAGGTGTGTGGGAGGATGTTTGGCTGTGTGTACGTTAGGGTTATATTTGTGTCTGTGTGGGATAATGCATGCGTATCCACCGTTTGCTCATTCCTCCAATACACACACACACACACACACACACACACACACACACACACACACACACACACACACACACACACACACACACACACACTTGCCTCTCTGACTGTCTGTCTGACCGTCTGTCTGTGTGTCTGTTTGTCTGTCTGTCTTACTGACTGTCACACATAGATAATTTACACACGTAGTTATGTGTGTATATGTTGTGACATGTTAATGTGTGTGTTGGTGTGTATGTGTGTGGGGATGTATGTTTTAATGTGGGTGTAACTGTTGTGCTGTGTGTATGTTTTGATGTGTGTGTGTTGTGCGTGTGTGTGTGTGTTGTCCTGTATTAATGTGTGTTTGTATGTGTGTGTGTGTGTGTTGTCCTGTAGTAATGTGTGTGTGTGTGTGTGTGTGTGTGTGTGTGTGTGTGTGTGTGTGTGTGTGTGTGTGTGTGTGTGTGTTTTGATGTGTGTGTGTGTGTGTGTGTGTGTGTGTGTGTGTGTGTGTGTGTGTGTGTATGTGTGTGTGTGTTGTCCTGTATTAATGTGTGTGTGTGCGTGTGTGTTTTGATGTGTGTGTGTGTGTGTGTGTGTGTGTGTGTGTGTGTGTGTGTGTGTGTGTGTGTGTGTGTGTGTGTGTGTGTGTGTGTGTGTGTGTGTGTGTGTGTGTGTGTTCGTTTTGATGCGGTGTGCTGCTGATAAGCTGATCTATCTGTGTTTCAACAGGCATCTCCTGGATGTGGACACCTTCTCTAAATCTGATCCAGGTAAAACCACTTCCAGCTTCATGCATCTTCATTTGCCTGACATTATGATAATGACTTGATGTTATTTTCCCCTCCTTGATGTGCTGGATGTTTTAAGGTCATGTGAGGGACTGACACATCTGGTATAAACTTTTATCCAATATATTAATTTGATAAATGTCGATGCGATTGCAGTAGGGCGAATAAGGGCGGGCCTAGTCGGAGGTTAAACCTTCTATTTGCAGTATAGATTAAATACTTGGAGGATGTGGGCATACACCCTCTCATAAATCATGCAATAAATCCTATCCCTGCGGTTGGGATTCTAATCAAAATCCAAACATTTGAATGCCTCGCTTCTAAAATGCATTTCCTCTCGTCGTTATGGTCAGACTAGGGGCAAATGGTCTTCTCTTCCCACACTAGCTTCTATCTGACTCATCTATCTTGAGGAAACTATTGTTTGGTGGCGGATGAATTCATTAGGGTGGGAGCAGGACTTCCTGCTCTCTGAAGGTGACCTTTGGGCACCTGATCTTCCCGGTCATAAACACCTCCATCCATAACCTCAGCACCCTGACAAATGAGCTGCATGCATGGAAACATTTAGCTGCTGAGGTGAGCCCTCCCACACACACACGCGCTTACACACAGTTGTAGCATCTGATTGTGTGTGTGTATGTGTGTGTGTGTCTATCTGTGCTTGTGTGTGTATGTCTGTGTGTATGTGTATGTATCTTTGTGTGTCCGTGAATATCTGTGTGTGTGTGTGTGTGTGTGTGTGTGTGTGTGTGTGTGTGTGTGTGTGTGTGTGTGTGTGTGTGTGTGTGTGTGTGTGTGTGTGTGTGTGTGTGAATGTGTGTGTGTGTCTGTCTCTTTGTGCCTGTGTGCCTCTATCTGTGTGTGTGTGTGTGTGTGTGTGTTTGTGTGTGTGTGTGCTGTGGGTGTGTGTGTGCGTGTGTTTGTATCTGTGTGTTTGTCTCTATCTGTGTGTCTATGTCTATATTTGTGTTTGTATGTGTCTGTCTTTATCTGTGTGTGTGTGTGTGTTTGTGTGTGTGTGTGTTTGTGTTTGTGTGCGTGTGTGTGTGTGTGTGTGTGTGTTTGAGAGAGCTGGTAGCCCTCCTAGCCATGAGCGATGTGTCTAGTGCAGCCCTAACCTGAGTGAATACCTGCCTGCTCACCTGTGTGTGTGTGTGTGTGTGTGTGTGTGTGTGTGTGTGTGTGTGTGTGTGTGTGTGTGTGTGTGTGTGTGTGTGTGTGTGTGTGTGTGTGTGTGTGTGTGTGTGTGTGTGTGTGTGTGTGAAACATTAGTGCATGTGATCCTCCCTTCATGTTTACCAGAGCCCTATCCGCTGTTCTCGCCCGCTCGTTAGCACCGAGCTACTAAGTAGCGGAAAAGGTCAGGCTTCCCATTAGCAAAAGCCTAGCATAGGTATAGCCTAGGGATAGCCTAGCGACGTGGGGGCGGGCATGATGAAGGAGGGAAACCGTCCACCAGGGACAAGATGGAGGTCCTCCAATAGCCTAAGGCTCTGTGGAGCGAAACGTTTGAGCTCCACTAATCCAAAATGTAGTAGAGCGTTTATAGATGTAGGCGTTTGTGGTTATCAATATTCTACAGAGCAGTTCCCCCCTTTTGAACTGTCATTCATTATTTGATTGAGGCGGTTTGAAGTGGTGTGACAAATTTCTGATGCGT
>NC_079412.1:20947923-20953656 GCF_026213295.1 Gadus chalcogrammus
AACTCCATCACCCTGTGGTCCTGTACCTTGCAGTGAGTTCCAGTCCCTGGGTGTACTGGTTTCAGTGAACCTCTCCACCCTATGGTCCGGCACCTTGCAGTGAGCTCCAGTCCTAGGATGAGTCCGTTTTCCGACCTCCGTTTTCGTTGACGTCGTTGGTTCTCCGTAGACAAACAAATTCAACTTTTGAAACAAAAGACAGCTTTAAAAAAATGTTCATTCGGACGTTGTTTTGTCACCTTGAGAAAATACATTTGTCTTGGACAGATTCTTAGTTTCCTCTAACGTGCTAATGATGCTAATAATACTCGGATAGTAGCAGAGTGGAGCGTGTTCGTGTCTTATGTAATAAAGTGTGTGGAGGCGTGTGTGTGTCTGTAGGCGCGGTGCCAAAACCAATGAAATCATTAGCAGCCCGACGCTCCCAGCTAAGTTAACTAAAAGTAATTTCAAGTAATTCCAGCAAACTCAAGTAACATTGGATATTTTGGTACACCATTGTGTGTGTGTGTGTGTGTGTGTGTGTGTGTGTGTGTGTGTGTGTGTGTGTGTGTGTGTGTGTGTGTGTGTGTGTGTGTGTGTGTGTGTGTGTGTGTGTGTGTGTGTGTGTGTGTATAGGTGTACGTGTGTGTGTGTGTGTGTGCATGTACGGGCATGTGTGTGTGCATGTACGTGTGTGTGTGTGTGTGTTCCCCGCCACCATGTCTGCTCCCTCGCTCTCCGGCAGATCGAGCACAGCGGCTAATGGAGCATGTTTACGATCCGCTAATAGACCACATCAGACGGGTCTTATTGGATTTTGATTGGTTGATGAGGTGGCGGAGTCAACAGAGCAGACTTCATCAGACACGTTCCTCCACATCCGTAGATCTCTGTGTAGGAGGCATAACATGTTAACTCTATTTCCATGGAGCATCAGCTTCCACACACCAGCGCTGTGTGATGAACGTCTGCCGGTGTGAGGGAATACAAGAAGACACACTTAGCTTCATGAAGCCTCAGGGTCTCTAATCAAAGGTCACCACCCTGACCTCAGGGTCGTCTTAATGAGGTCAGAGGTGGCGGAGATAGGGTGCCCGGGGAACGGAAACATCCCCGGCTCTCCGTTCGCTCCCTGACCTCCAGTTAGCAGTGCCGCGGCGTCATTATGAGCTAGGGTGCAGCCGTCCATACCAAGCAGTCAATATGGGCATTTGGTAAACAATACACAGACCCACCCCGGATGGGGCGTGAGCCTCTGAAACAGAGCCTCTAGTGAGGAGCCTCTAGTGAACAGCCTCTAGTGAACAGCCTCCAGTGAACAGCCTCTACTGAGGAGCCTCTAGTGAACAGCCTCTAGTGAACAGCCTCTAGTGAGGAGCCTCTAGTGAACATCCTCTAGTGAACATCCTCTAGTGAACAGCCTCTAGTGAGGAGCCTCTAGTGAACAGCCTCTAGTGAACAGCCTCTACTGAGGAGCCTTTTGTGAGGAGCCTCTAGTGAACAGCCTCTAGTGAGGAGCCTCTAGTGAACAGCCTCTAGTGAACAGCCTCTAGTGAGGAGCCTCTAGTGAACAGCCTCTAGTGAACAGCCTCTAGTGAGGAGCCTCTAGTGAACATCCTCTAGTGAGGAGCCTCTAGTGAGGAGCCTCTAGTGAGGAGCCTCTAGTGAACAGCCTCTAGTGAACAGCCTCTACTGAGGAGCCTCTAGTGAGGAGCCTCTAGTGAACAGTCTCTAGTGAACAGCCTCTAATGAACAGCCTCTAGTGAGGAGTCTCTAGTGAACAGCCTCTAGTGAACAGCCTCTAGTGAACAGCCTCTAGTGAGGAGTCTCTAGTGAACAGCCTCTAGTGAACAGCCTCTAGTGAACAGCCTCTAGTGAACAGCCTCTAGTGAGGATCCTCTAGTGAACAGCCTCTAGTGAACAGCCTCTAGTGAACAGCCTCTAGTGAACAGCCTCTAGTGAGGATCCTCTAGTGAACAGCCTCTAGTGAACAGCCTCTAGTGAGGACCTATACCTCTCATATCCTGTATGTTTCAGGCCCTCCTCCTACCTGTCACATCTTGTATACTTCAGTACTTCCACCTCCTACCTGTCACATGCAATATATTTCAGTACCTCCTCCTACGTGTCACATCCAGTATGTTTCTCCCTCCCCTGCACATAAGAGCACAACAATAAAGTCTATTTTAAGTCGAACACACCCACATCCTTTTCAAGCGAAACCTTAAAAGTCAGTGTTCTGGTGGAAACGTTGTGAGCTTCGGATTGCGCTGCGGAGATGCTAAGGCGGGACCATCTTCCTGCGCCTCCTGATCTTGTGATAGCAAGGAGCAGATTAATGTTGAAGGCAGGCTAGCGGCGGCCAACCGGGGCTGGAAGGGCTGATTAGCTTCCTGGGTAGCCGGGCAGCAGGCTGGGCATGAACAAGTAGCCGGTCTTATGGAGAGAGACAGCGAGCCAGGGAGTGGAATTAGGGTGTTCCCTGAGCTGCACCACCACCACATCCACTTCCACCTCCACACACAGCCACCACCACCACCTCCTCCTCCACACACTCCACCACCACTATCACTACCCCCCCCCCCCCCCCCCACCACCACTTTAACCTCCACCTCCACAAACACCACCACCACCACCTCCACCTCCACCTCCACACACACTACTACCTCCTCCACCACCCCATCCGCCACCATTACTACCACCACAATCAAACCCTTAGACTAACCCCCACTACCACCATCACTACCCTAACCACTACCACCATCAACACCACCACCAGTGCCCTAACACTAATCAACATACATGACTGTACTGCACAGAGCTTCAAACCTCTGAGAACCCAAACTATCAGATCATGCTTTCTGCTTTCATGCTTTTTTTTTATCCAGATAAGATGCAGAAGAACTTTACGAATACCAGATGGGGAAGTCGGGTGTTACCGCAGAAAGTACCAGGACAGTTATAGAGATAGGAAAAGGAAAATGAGAATATAACTACAAAACTAAACTACAGAAAGATACATCTATGTGCACAATAGACGCAAACTGATCGGATTGTTCTTACCTGCCCAGGGACTATAGATGGAAAATAGCAGTTTGCTAAAACCTGGTACAATGCATCTCTCCTTGCTCTAAACAAGGTTAATGTTTCTTTTGTACATTGTCCCAGTTCAAGTACAAAACCTGTATCCCAAACGATCGATCACGCGACGCATGGCGCGGCTCAATGGATGGATTTTTATCGGCTTCGCCCACAACCACTCCTGCCTCCTTCAGTGATCTAGTGGATAGCTTCTGCTCTAAAATTAGAACGAGTGTTGATGCCCTTGCCACCGCGAAGGTTAAAACAATCTTTGGGAAGAATGAAAAGCACCGTGGAGAAATGCTCCATCAGTCAGGTGCAAGAACAACAGCTGGGCCTCTGGGAAATAGAGAAAAAGAAGACGGAGGCAACAGCGGTCCGGTCGGTTAAATGTCTCAACTCTGACATACAAACAGACCAGGGTCGGCTAGGCAGTGATAAGGTGTTTGACTCTGAGCTGAAAGCTTCTGAGTACAATCCTCAATGTCTGCCTGTAAGCATCCTAGAGCAAGATGGCCCCCTAACCCCTACCTGCTCCTTCGTTATCTGTCTCTGTACTGTCTAACCCCTAGCTGCTCCTTAATGACCTGTCTCTGTACTGTTTAACCCCTAGCTGCTCCTTAATGACCTGTCTCTGTACTGTCTAACCCCTAGCTGCTCCTTAATGACCTGTCTCTGTACTGTCTAACCCCTGCCTGCTCCTTCGTTATCTGTCTCTGTACTGTCTAACCTGCTCCTTAATGACTCGTCTCTGTCCTATCTAACCCCTACCTGCTCCTTAATGACCTGTCTCTGTGCTGTCTAACCCCTACCTGCTCCTTAATGACTCGTCTCTGTCCTATCTAACCCCTACCTGCTCCTTAATGACCTGTCTCTGTGCTGTCTAACCCCTACCTGCTCCTTAATGACCTGTCTCTGTCCTGTCTAACCCCTACCTGCTCCTTAATGACCTGTCTCCGTACTGTCTAACCCCTACCTGCTCCTTAATGACCTGTCTCTGTACTATCTAACCCCTAACTGCTCCTTAATGATCTGTCTCTGTACTGTCTAACCCCTACCTGCTCCTTAATGACCTGTCTATGTACTGTCTAACCCCTACCTGCTCCATCGGGTTTCACTGTTGCCTCTGATTAAAATCAATTAGAAATCAAAAAAATCCCACACCGATAGAAGGGCCATAATTGTAATCTATCTGCGTTGGAGGAGAATCGGTCCGACTCCGTCGAAGGTGTAACACCTGGGTCGTTGCCATGGAGTTCTTTCAAGGTGCGCGGCCTCCCCATGACAGCTCATTCTTAATGAGGTGAACCCTGGCTTTTAATGGGCCGTTGATCTGTACAATCAGGACCTCCTTAGAGGGGGCGTCTGAATCCCACACAGACCCCCGAAACCGGCAGGACTCTTAGGAATGTATCGTGTGGTTTATTATGTGTACACTTATTCCTGCATCTGCTTTTCGACTGCTTTCACTGTGTCAATAGTTGTGTTTGGTATGTCTCTTTTTTTGGAGTCTTGTTTTGTTCATTTGGTTTCTCTCTTTTCTTCTACTAATGTCCTGTGCTTGCTGCAGTGGCACCCACATTTCCCTTGCGGGGCCAATTAAGTATCTTATTTCATCTTATCTTCATTATCCTCTGAGAACTGAGTATATGTAAATATAGCTCTGGAATGGTCCTTGTTTGTGTTTGATGCCAGTGTGATAATTCCTGGGATTCGCTGTTTTGAAGCCTGGAAGGGAGACTAAGGGCTATGGTACGCAACACATCACTGCTAACTTATCACAGGTTTTGAAGTCTGAAAGAGAATAAGGGCTTTAATATGCAGCACCTAACTGAAGCTAACTTAGTACGTGTTTTGAAGGCTGAAACAGAGACAAACGGCTTTGATACACAACACCAAACTCCTGTTTACCTATTGTGCGATGTGTAGTCTGAAACAAAGACAACAGGCTTTGATACACAGTAACAAACTCCTGCTAACTTATCACATGTTTTGAAGGCTAAAACAGAGACAACTGGCTTTGATGCGCAGCACCAAACTCCTGCTAACCTATCAAGTGTTTCGTAGTCTGAAAGAGAATAAGGGCTTTAATATGCAGTACCTGACGCCTGCTTACTTATCACATGTTTTGTAGTCTGAAACAGAGACAACAGGCTTTGATACGCAGCAACAAACTCCTAATAACTTATCACGAGTTTTGTAGTCTGAAAGAGAATAAGGGCTTTAATATGCAGCACCTTACCGCTACGAACGTACACGTGTTTTGTAGTCTGAAAGAGATACAAAGGGCTTTAATATGCAGAGCGATTCTTTTGGTTCCAACATAATAGCACTTGTTTCAAACTCCCATCACCCTCCGTGCAGACTGGACCGAATGGAGGGGACACAATAGCTGCGCCTCTGTGAGCCTCATTGCATCCGTCAATGAATGAATAAGTCAGTCAATAAATAATTCACGTCCGACGGGTTCATTATGTCTTCACCAATGAAATTACCGATTTCTGTTTTTGTCCGATTGATTTTTTTTCTCATTTCAACTCATTTCTTGATGATGAAAAGAAAAGTGCTGAGGCTGCAGATTGTGACTGCGGCTCATGTTTCTGCTGGTTTGGTGAAGGAGAGTGACCATGATGCATCACTACTGTAAAGTGTGATGTAAAATGCTCACTG
>NC_079412.1:20953756-20986256 GCF_026213295.1 Gadus chalcogrammus
TCCCCACTCTCTCCTCCCGTCACCTCTCCTCTCCTACCCCCTCTCCCCTCCCCTCCCCTCTCCCCCCCTCTCCTCTCCCCTCCCCTCTCCCCCCCTCTCCTCTCCCCTCCCCTCTCCTCTCCTCTAAGCCCGGTAGGCTCCAGTCTGGGACACATCTTGCGGTTGAAAGCTCGTTAAATCCTGTCTGTGGTTCCGTGGCGTGCAGTTTGGTACGGGCAGCACAGACCGTGAACCACAGATTTCTGTCGCCGGAATAACGCTTGGAAGTCTGTTTTCCTCGGCTCTGCCTCCCCAGCCGTGGAGAATACACTTTCGCTCCGACCTTATCCAACACTATCTCCTAATAGGTTATTTAAAAATATCTATATAAATGTACCGGTTAGTTTGATTTGGATGACTCTAAGAGTGAGTGACTTCATTTTGAATAAACATGTCAGATAAGATAAGAACTGTACTCCATCAGGACCGTAATAGGATTCAAAAATAATTAGAAAATGTCGCTGAAGGGAAAATGTGTCTGCATACACAATATGGTTATTTAAATGATATAAATGTAAGCCTCGCAGAGGGACGGGGTGGACGTGGTGACATGATACAGCCTCCATGTGGTCTCTGAGGCTCAGCAGAGCTCGGAGCTGCGAGGCACTTCTCCGCCCCTACAGACACGTCGTCGGCTGCCGTTTCATTGGTTGATCGGTTGGTGAACTCAGCCTGTAATTGGTTGCCTCCCCCCCCCCACAGGCCACATGGGCTCTGTGAGGTCCTTTACTTCACCAGAGTGGGGTTGGGGGAGGGAGGGCTGGGGGTGGGGACGGAGGGTGCCGCAGTAGTTGAGACCCAAATATAGAAACATGGTGTGGTGCAGGATGGAGTCTAGTCACAACATTTAGAGAGAGAGAGAGGGAGGGAAGGGGGGGGGGAGAGGGGGAGGGAGAGGAGGGGGGGAGAGAGAGGAGGAGAGGAGAGAGAGAGAGAGGAGGAGAGGAGAGAGAGGAGGGAGGGAGAGGAGGGGGGAGAGAGAGGAGGAGAGAGAGAGAGAGGAGGAGAGGAGAGAAAGAGAGGGAGGGAGAGGAGGGGGGGGAGAGAGAGGGAGGGAGAGGATGGGGGGGAGAGAGAGGAGGAGAGTAGAGAGAGAGAGAGGGAGGGGAGGGGGGAGAGAGAGGGAGGGAGAGGAGGGGGGGAGAGGGAGAGGAGAGAGAGAGAGGGAGGGGAGGGGGGAGAGAGAGGAGGAGAGGAGAGAGAGAGGGAGGGGGAGTTATATTGAAGGGTGCGAAGGTGAGAGGGAGGGAGAGAGAGTGAGAGGGAGGGGGAGAGAGGAGGGGGAGGGAGGGATGAGAGCGGAAGGAAGGAAGGGAGGAGAGAGATAGAGGGAGGAGAGAGGAGAGGGAGAGAGGGAGAGATGCATACAGTGATGAGGTGGGATAGGGGAGAAGGGAGGGAAGAGATAAGGGAGATATGAGCAGAGATTGATGAACTCACTCACACCTCTTGGCTGCGAATCAATGTCTTGATTAGGGTCATAGTATATCACCTGTTGATTTGCAAAAACCTGGTCCAGAGAACCCACCAATCAGAGAGCTCCGTTCATAACCTGGTCCAGAGAACACACCAATCCCAAAGCTCAGATCATGACCGGCCCCTCGGCCCGGAGCCCACCCCGGCTGACCAGATGAGGTCTGTTCTGGTTCTGCTTTCGGTGAAGGGTGTCTACATCAAGCTGTGTGCTGTTGTCCTCCTAAGGTTCCTCAACACAGTCAGTGTGTCCTCTGTGATCTTCAACGTAGCAGTACTCCATGCCCTTTAATCTCTGTTTCGAAAACAAAACCATAAAGTACCTCTTCGGAGACACTTCCAAGTCATGACGAAGGTACGAGCATCCAATGTCAATGAACTTATTACGAATTCCTCTCCTCCTTCCTCCCTCTCCTCACGTCTCTCATATCCCCCTCCTCCTCCTCTTCCCCCCCTCCCCCTCTCTCCCCTCCCTCTCTCCTCCCTCCCATTCCTCTCCTCTCCTCAGGTGTGTGGCTGAAGCCCTCCAGGGGGTCCAGGATGCGGGAGAAGAGGGCTGACTTTGTGGCCGGTTGTCTGGGAGGACGACTCATCGTGGCTGGGGGCCTGGGTCGGTATCACCTCTCACTCCTGGACTCACTATTCAGCCTCAACTCACTCTCCTGGACGTCACTAGTCACTATTCAGGCTCAACTCACTCTCCTGGACGTCAGTAGTCACTATTCAGTCTAAACTCACTCTCCTGGACGTACTCACTAATTAGTTTGGACGCACCTTCCTGGACTTTACTTCTCACTATTTAGTCTGGACTCACTCTCCTGGACTTCACTTCTCCGTATTCAGTCTTTATCTTGCACGGCACAGAGCATTAGTGGTCTGTTGCAGGCTGATTACACAAGTAGGTGTCGTCCAATCAGCGATGTAACAACATGCAGCAGTGTTTACTCCTTACGTCGTGGCGAGTTAGCCCGATCCATGACGTTGTTACAGCTGAAGGACCAGATGTGACAGGTTGTTACATTGCTTATTAGATGTGTCACTGTCATGTAAAGTGTTTAATTAGTCCTTAATCAGTCACACTAATCCAAAGCGCCTGACAGTGAGGGGGGCAATGGGCATCGGACCGCAGACTTCATGGCTGGGGGGTCAGACAATAGCCTGATTACCTATAGTGTATCATGTGGAGGTGGTTTGAAGCTGTGTGTTCCTACAGTAAGGAAACGAAAGGAGGAAAGGAAGTTGAGTCTCCAGTAATGGTAGCCTGATCCTACCAGACTCTCGTACTTTATTTCATTTGCACATAGAGTCTGGACCTACTCAACTGACAAACGTCAACTCACTTGAAGGAAGGTGTCCGTTGAAGTTTAAAACTATTGGATCTGCCCAGTGCCACTCTGGATCTGCCATAACCAATCGCTAACGTTTGGCCGGGAATCACGTTGCGCCTGATTCCCGTGAGTGAAGTTGTCCGTCAACGTGCGTGAAGTTGTCCGTCAACGAGAGCTGACTTTAACGTCATTGATCTCAGCCAATCCCTCTGTTCGCTGATTGGACGCAGAAAACTAAACCCACTAACATACCGCAGAACCAGACCTAGTACTGACGGGAAATTCAAATTAAGCGGAAGTACTTAGGCGGGCAGAGCCAGGCTACAGTAATGGTGGGTTACCATCAAAATCCCTTTCTATAGCTTACACAGATTGTATATCTGCCCAGAGCAGCTATGGTGAGGTGTCTTGCTCAGGGACACCTCAAGCACTCAGCTGGGGGGGGGATCGAATCAGCAACATTCCGGGTACCAGCAAACCTGCTCTACCTCCTGAGCTATTGCCGCTCATACAGTAACCGGAACATGTTTGAAGCCGGATTTACTGTTTGTAAAGCATGTCGGCGATTATTAAATTGTTTCCATGAGTTCCCATTACAAAAGCGTAACCTAATGTCGATTAAACTAGCACGCCGAGTCAAACAAACACACACACGCAGGCGCGCGCGTGCACACACACACACACACACACATGCACACGCGCACACTAATGGAACAGAAATGAATTTTGTTGAGTTAGCCAAATTAATTTACCGTCAACTTCTAATTTTCGCCTTGGGTGCTTCACATTTGTTAGCTCTAATATAGCGTAAAGGAATAGCTCACGTGCTTCTAACGAAAGGAGAAGTCAGCATTTTCTGATAGCATGCTGCATAGTTTGATAGTAACACACCACATAGCTTTAGGTTAGCACGTTTCTTATAGCATGTCACATAGCTTGACGTTAGCATGTTTATGATCGAGTGCTACATTAAGTTAGCATGTTTACAATAGCATACCACATAGTTTGTTGTAGGCATGTTTCTTATAGAAGATCACATAGTGTGGTAATAGCATGATTCTGATAACGACAAGATAGTTTGATGTTTGCATGATTGATCTCCCTCCATCTCAATCTAACCGCACAAACACGAACGCACAAGAACTCAAACACACACACACAGGCATGCACGCAGGCCTGCACACACACACACACGCACACACGCACGCAGGCATGCACGCACGCACGCACACACGCCCGCACGTACGCACTCACACACACACACACACACACACACACACACACACACACACACACACACACACACACACACACACACACACACACACACACACACACACACACACACACACACACACACACAACGGAGCTGTGGGCGTTGAGCGCCCTAGCTGACAGATGTCATTCGGTAACACAATACGTCAGGTTACCAGAGAGATGAGAAATCTCCATATACAACTGAAATTACAATCTCTAATTCTCTCTCTCTCTCTGCTTTTACCTCTCTCTCCCACGCTCTGCCTGTGTCTGTCTCTCCCACTCTGCTTGTATCTCTCTCTCTCTCTCTCTCTCTCTCTCTCTCTCTCTCTCTCTCTCTCTCTCTCTCTCTCTCTCTTGCGCTCACTCTCGCTCACTCTCGCTCACTCTGTCTATTTCTTCCTCCCTCTTGCTCTCTATATCTGTCCCTCTCTCTCTCCCCCCCTGTCTTTGTGTCTCTCTTCCTCTCTGTGTCTCTATGTCCTCCCCCCTTTCTCTCTAATCCAGTGTAATTAGCTAAAGTGGTTTCTCTATCAGAATGTCACGCAGTGAGCTGTTGGAGGTTGACATCTGTTGACAGAGATGGCTTATGCGTGTGTGTGTGTGTGTGTGTGTCTATGTGTGTGCATGCGTGCATCGTTGTGTGTGTGTGTGTGTCTGTCTGTCTCTCTGTCTGTCTGTCTTTGTGTTTGTCTGTCTCTGTGTGTCTGTCTGTCTGTCTGTATTTGTGTGTGTGTTTTGGTGGTTATCTCTCTGTGTGTGTGTGTGTGTGTGTGTGTGTGTGTGTGTGTGTGTGTTGTGTGTGTGTGTGTGTGTGTGTGTGTGTGTGTGTGGTGTGTGTGTGTGTGTGTGTGTGTGTGTGTGTGTGTGTGTGTGTGTGTGTGTGTGTGCGTGCGCGCGCGCGTGTGTGTGTGTCTTTGATCACTCTGTCTCTGTGTGTGTTTCTGTCTGTCTCTCTGTCTGTGTGTGTGTGTGTGTGTGTGTGTGTGTGTGTGTCTTTGACAGTGATGCCCTGTTATCCCTGAGGCTAAAATCCAAGACGTGTGTTTTGATGTGAACCATGAGACCGCCGTCGAAGGAATGCACATGATCATGGGGAAGAAAAAGCAATAGTGTGTGTGAGAGCTGGCTGTGTCTGTGTGGCTTTTAGACACAGGTATGTCCAGCATGCTTCTCCAATTCTCTCCATCTCTCTTTGTGTCTCTCCATCTCTCCTTCTGTCTCTCCAACCCTCCTTCTGTCTCTCCATCTGTCCTCAGTCTTTCCAGCCCTCCTTCTGTCTCTCATCTCTCCTTCTGTCTCTCCATCCCTCCTTCTGTCTCTCCATCTCTCCTTCTCTCTCCCCATCTCTCCTTTGGTCTCTCCATCTCTCCTCTGTCTCTCCATCTAGGCAGATCTCTATCACTACAGTTCAAAGAGCTTCATTGGCACGGGAGACAAACATTAAAATCTGAGTTGCCAGAGCACATGAAAATAAAATACAAATTAGATTAAAAAATATGGTAAAAGATGAGGGTACACACCTTATCATCTTTTACCTCTGCAGTTCCATTCTCTCTCTTTCTGTGTGTGTGTGTGTGTGTGTGTGTGTGTGTGTGTGTGTGTGTGTGTGTGTGTGTGTGTGTGTGTGTGTGTGTGTGTGTGTGTGTGTGTGTGTGTGTGTGTGTGTGTGTGTGTGTCTCTCTCTCTCTCTCTGTCTCTCTCTCTCTCTCTCTCTCTCTCTCTCTCTCTCTCTCTCTCTCTCTCTCTCTCTCTCTCTTTCTTTCTTTCTCCCCCGTCACTCTCCCCCGTCACTCTCTCTTCTCTCCCTCCCATCTCTCTCTGTAAAGCTCTCTGTCGGTGTAATTGCTGGCTGTATGTAAATGATAATTAGAGTGTGCTCATCAGGTCTAAACTGATTGCAGATACACACACACACACACACACAAATGCACACACCAATTTGTCAGTGCTTCATTGCACAAGCAATTCAAGGTTTCAAAAATATAAATTCTCCCAAAGGGGAGCAGGTGAGATGAGGAGAGGAGGAGGAGGAGGAGGAGAAGGGAGGGAGGGTAAGAAGAGGTGATTAGAAGAGGATGAGGGGAAGACGGATCCATTATTTAGTAATGAGCTTCTGACCGAGAGCTGTGTGTGTTTGGTCTCGTGGCGTGTGTCTTCCTACTGAAGATTACAACAGGCTTTAACCAGGCTCTCCTCTGTTTGAAACGCTAGTCTTTGGTCTTTCAATTAAACACTGTTAATCCTCACAAACACACACATACATGGACACACACACACACACACACACACACACACACACACACACACACACACACACACACACACACACACACACACACACACACACACACACACACACACACACACACACACACACCTAGCGCCTTCAGAGCGATTCAGGTACTGATGGGCACAGTGGCGGCAATGATGTGCATCCCCATGGCAACTGCTGATGTATAATGACAGTGAGCGTGGTACCCGGGGCAACGTGGGGGAGAGGAGGGCGAGCGAGAGGGTCAAGAGACGGAGGGGACGGTGTGTGTGTGTGTGTGTGTGTGTGTGTGTGTGTGTGTGTGTGTGTGTGTGTGTGTGTGTGTGTGTGTGTGTGTGTGTGTGTGTGTGTGTGTGTGTGTGTTTAGGTCAGAAACACACCTGGTTAGGTTTGGATTTGATCTGAATTACGTCATGTATATATATCTTCAGTATGACCTGGATGTGAGCGTGTGGACTGTGTTTGGTGACTCTCACGTTCGGGTTAACCTAGCTCTATACATACCTCTCTGTCCTTTTAGTCCCGATGACGCCCATTCATCAGAAGGTGCTTTTACCCAGAGAGACTGACAGTGAGTTCAGAGCATTCAGGAGCGCCAAGAAGTAAAGGGGCATCCTGCTCTATGAGGCCTACAGGCAGTGGCGGCGCCAGAAATAATTTGTTGCAGTTGCTTAACAGTTGCTGTATGAATTCAAGAGGTTGCTGGTCAAAAAAAGAAACCTTGATCAAAACACCTGAATTTGGCAGAGGCACGGCCGGGAAGACATTTTCGGCACGGGTTGGGGTGGTTGCGGTCCCGTACGAGGCAAGTTTACAGTACAGTAACAACACAGACTAATCGCACCACTGTGATTGAGTGTGATCGTATCATTTCACAGTTCAACGTGCGCTATCTTTCTCCCTCTCCCTCACACACGCACAGATATAAAGACGTAAAGACATAGAACAATATAGAGGAAGATCTTTAAGAAGGCCAACATGAAAATAGCCCAGCGGCATGTACACATTCACTGCTAGTCCAGGTGGCACTGCGGCCACACGACATATAACAAACAACATAGTTCTCTCAATCAACAGCCCGTCAGCAGTCCCCCAACTACAAGGTTAGCTGTCCTGTCAATAGTGTTGAATTGCACATCTCAGACCCACCGTCGCCACGGTACATTCCAAAGCATTCACATTAGTTGCGCGATACGTCTCAAATGTAGGCCTATGTGGAACATTAATACAATAGTTGCTATTATTGTTGATACTATTATACTTCATAATACTTCTATTAAGGGCAGATCATACCAGGCTACGATAAACCCATCCTTTGGCATGAGCCAAACCTAGAATCTAGTTCTACTTCAAAACAAAATCACATGGGCCCCAAGTCAATATGCTGCGACGGGCAAACTTAATAACCAAACGGCCTACCTTAAATCGATGTCTTGATCACAGGACGTCTTGCAATATTCCACTTTAATCCATACGGTTTAACACACCAACATTGCTAGCAAGCATGTGCTAACATTGTATTGCTAATTCAGAACTGTGTGGGCTACAATATTTTCTTCAGTTTCTTGACCTCAGCATAACCCCCCTCCGAACAACTATTAACGAGCCCATCCTCAGCCTCGCCATCGCGAGTCGTGTTTGAACTTGATTTCTTTCGAAATAGTAAAAACTTGTCCATATTTTTTAAGCGCCAACGAGCCGGCAACGAACATCTCTGACTGATAATCTCGCCGCGAGATGTCCGCATATTTGAAATGTTATTTATTTTTCGTAAGACCATGCTATTAATGAAATTATTGTTTCATGTACATTAAATAATAATTAATTAATATTGTACATATTGCTTGGGATAGTTTGTGCTAATTGTGTGTATGTTTTTTTTTTTAATCTGTTCATGTCACTTACAGAGTGTGCGCATGCCCAACGCTCGGGAACTGGGCACGGTGAGGTGGAGGGGTGGAGAGGAGAGTCCCAGGCTGACTCGTGTTGATTTGAACGACAGTCCAGTCACGGCCCTGAAATGTTGACGCTACTCAGTGATTATGCACTTAATCTGGTGATTCATATGACAGGAATGGTTGGTATGGTGACGGGTACCGCATTCGGCAATAGGTTTAGTTTAATTTATTTAATACCATTTTACGGAAAATGGCATTATTTCAAATATGTTGTTTGAGTTTGACAAAAAATCAGGGGTTGCTCTGGGGTTTCTGAGTAATTGCTTGGAGTTGCTATAGCAACGGCAAGCAACCGTTTGGCGCCGCCCCTGCCTACAGGTAGGGTCTGGTGTAGTGACCATGTTAAAGTGCTGGATGAGCTCTGGTGTTCCCAGCAGAAGGATGATGGGGGTATCAGAACAGAGACGGGACCACAGACCAGGACAGAGAGACCGGAACAGAGACCAGGACAGAGAGACCGGAACAGAGAGACCAGAACAGAGACTAGGACAGAGAGACCAGAACAGAGACTAGGACAGAGAGACCAGAACAGAGACCAGGACAGAGAGACCGGAACAGAGACTAGGACAGAGACCAGGACAGAGAGACCAGTACAGAGACCAGAACAGAGACCAGAACAGAGACCAGAACAGAGACCAGAACAGAGACCAGGACAGAGACCAGGACAGAGACCAGGACAGAGAGACTAGAACAGAGACCAGAACAGAAACCAGAACAGAGACCAGAACAGAGACCAGAACAGAGACCAGAACAGAGACCAGGACAGAGACCAGGACAGAGACTAGGACAGAGAAACCAGAATAGAGACTAGGACAGAGACCAGAGCAGGCCGTCTGTTTTATGGACTCTCCGTTTGCATCTGCCGATCATTTGAATTGCAGATCTGTGTGGCTGGCGCCGCAGGGCCTTCTCATCCACGCACTGCGCCCACGTGACCACATCACACACTACACTTTGATTAGAAAACTGTTTCAGCACAAAACGCTTTTGTTGTTGTTTACCGCTTGGTTTTTGTAGCGGCAGTTGAAACCATTCTATTTCAACGCTGGGTTTGGTGTCCTTGTGACAGCTATAGGGTGGAGACTGATGTCCTCTGATACGTGTGTGTGTATGTGTATGTGCGCGTGTGTGTCTGTCTCTGTCTGTGTGTGTGTGTGTGTGTGTGTGTGTGTGTGTGTGTGTGTGTGTGTGTGTGTGTGTCTCTGTCTGTGTGTGTCTGTCATTTCTGTTCTCTTTCCAACATGAAAGCATAAGTCACATCTGCCCAAGAGGCTGTGTGTGTACGTGTTTGTTTGTGTGTGTGTGTGTGTGTGTGTGTGTGTGTGTGTGTGTGTGTGTGTGTGTGTGTGTGTGTGTGTGTGTGTGTGTGTGTGTGTGTGTGTGTGTGTGTGTGTGTGTGTGTGTGTGTGTGTGTGTTCCCTATTGTTTTAATCTATGGAGTCAGTGAACTGATGTGGAGTTACAATGACATCCCGGTGTAGCTCATCCCCACTGCACCTGTCTGTTTATGCATGTGTGTGTGTGTGTGTGTGTGTGTGTGTGTGTGTGTGTGTGTGTGTGTGTGTGTGTGTGTGTGTGTGTGTGTGCAGGTTTCTGTGTGAGTGCGTGTGTATGTGTATTCATTCACTGTGTGTGTGTGTGTACATCTGGCTGTATGTGTACGTATGTGTATTCATTCACCTGTGTGTGTGTGTGTGTGTGTTCATTCACAGGTAGTGACAGTTGGCCATTGGCCGCAGATGTGAATTTCCACCTTGAGTCATGTTCAAATAGAGAGCAGAGTTATTCCTCACATGAATTTACACCTTATTAATCCCTTATTAATTTATGTGATAAAGCAGCCAAGCATAGAAACAGAAGAAGAATGCAACACCATAACAAAGGGATGAGTGGCTGTTGTGTTGGGAAGATGAATGAGAAGAGAGGAAGCAGAGATCTTCTCAAGTAGCCTTCTGTCTACTCTGTTTTATTGTTTTGATGTCTTAAACTCTTGAGAAGCACTCATGAGTGCAACTGTTGGACCCTCCCATTAAATCTTACTCACTGACTATGAACGAAAGATGTACTTAACTCTATGAATGAGTTGTTGGCTGGTAGCAATGCTGTAATTAAATAAAATAAGTATGGTTTAAAATATGCTTATCATATAAAAAAATATTTGTAGCTTATTGTTATAAATGCTTTTATCCTAAGCGGCTCAGAATAAATCCATAAAGAGTACATAACTCAAATAACGAAACCACACTCCCCAAAGGAGTGCTAACGTCTGATCACTCCTCCCTCCTTCCCCCCTGAGCTCCAGGGCGCTAACTGCCTCTCTCTCCCCAGGGAACGAGCCCTCTCCGCTGGGCTCGGTGGAGAGCTACACCCCCGGGAAGCGGCGCTGGGAGTACCTGCCGCCCATGCCCACGGCGCGCTGCTCCTCCGCCTCCGTGCAGACTCCCAGCATGCTCCTGGTCATCGGGGGCGTGGCCCAGGGCCCCAGCGACGCCGTGGAGGCCCTCTGCCTCCAGGAGAACGTTTGACCACGCCCACCGCGCCCGCCGGAGAGCGGGAACCCTACAGGATGCACCACGGTGGCTGCTGGTTGGCTCGTTGAGACGGTGGACGCAAGGCATTGTGGGGAACTTTCACCGCCTCTTTCCGAGCCTGGTCTATAGCTCCGTACTGTGTGCGTGCTGATTGGCTTGTCGGGACAGTGGACGCAAAGCATTGTGGGAAACTTTCACCTTCTCTTTCCGAGCCTGGTCTACAGCTCTGTACTGTCCGCGTGCTGATTGGCTCGTCGGGACGCTGGACGCAAGGCATTGTGGGAAAACTTTCACCGTCTCTTTCCGAGCCTGGTCCACAGGTCTGTACTGTCCGCGTGCTGATTGGCTCGTCGGGACGGTGGACGCAAAGCATTGTGGGAAACTTTCACCTTCTCTTTCAGAGCCTGGTCTACAGCTCTCTACTGTGTGCGTGCTACACCACATCACACCCCCTGGACTCGTGCACAGAACTACACGCACGGGGTGTTGACGTGGTCCAATGTACACTCTGAGATCTCATCTCCAACACAGACCTGTTCCCTAATGGACCCAAGGCTTCTGTCTTCTGACCAGGAACGCTTTGAGCAGTTGGGTCCACTTTGCTGTTTTCAAGCCCAAAATGAGTCACAAAGCAGGCTGGGTTCCCTGGGAGCAGAGGGGAGCGAGGGCCGGACGAAAAGACAGAAAACAGACTGTTTACACACACTGGGGAAATCAGAGGAGACAACTACCACCACACGCACACAAACAGACACACACACACAAAGGAACATACACACACACACACACACACGCAGTCACATGAGAACACACACACAGACACACGCACACCCGAGGATACACACACGAGAACAAATACACACACATGACAACACACACACACACAAGAACAGACACACACACAAGAACACACACACAAGAACAGACACACACAAACCCGAGGACACACACACACATGCAGCGCCTGCAGCGACAACATGCCTTTTGAACAGTCATAGTTTTTTCAAAATAAAAGCAGGGTACTTCTTGGATACTTAAAGGAACACAGGGCCATATCTGTTTCCCGCTCTGGGTGGACCTCAGAGCCTTTTCTAAGCCCTTCCCCTCGCGTTCTGGGCTGCGTGACGTGTGTAGTTGTTGTGTCTTTCTTTTTGCCCGCTGCTGTTGTGTGTAAAATGTGGTTAAATCCCGTGATTACATGGGCTGAGGCAGCTGGACGGCAGAAGATAGCAGAAGATTACTCCACCACCACCACCATGTCACCACCTCCATCCACAACGTCATCCTGTGAGTCTCAAATCTGTTTTATCACCATGGAGACATGAGCTATAGTTATTCAGTGGGAGAGTGGATGCTGCCCTTCTCATTGCCCATTGGCAAAAAACATTCACCTCCTCAACAGCCAATCAAAAATCAAATGCAGGAGGGAAGCGTCTACAGCTGGTCATCAGCTAGCTCAGATTATCACGTCAGCGCAGGGTACAGGGAACTGAAATGCATTTGCGTGGTTGCATTTAAGATCTCTTAACGAAGCAGTCTTAGTTTTCATGCTCCCGGGAGTCGGTGAGCCACGGCTGTACCACGTACACATAACCTCCGACAAAAATCCAAAGTCTTGGCGTATTTGTTTTAAACTTTCAGCCATGCAGTGGAAGCAGCAGGGAGGAAAGTAGTGACACAAAATGTCGTTTGTTCTAAGTCAAGAAGTACCTGGTCAATTATCGCCTCTCTCTCTTTGCTATTTCCGTGCAGCACAAACAAAGGACTCATTATCTGGGTTGCACCAACTCGGTTCTGAACAATCTTTTCCCGAATTGCCTCTTTGTCTGAATCCATTCCGATTGGGTTTCGAGCGACCTCGTTATCCCGCGTCCCATGTTGACGTAAGCCAAGCTACGAAACGCTACTCACCGTCGTTACTTTTTTTATTATTCATCCAGAATATCGAGGCTGTCTTGAGATTCGCTTTAATGACGCCTCAAAAAGAAATTCCCCGGCGCTTCTTGGCGTTTAGTGTAAACCCGACGCCGCTGGCCTTTGACACGCCGAGAGCCAATTATCCCGCTCCCACGCAGAGTGTCCACAAGTCCGGCAAGGAGCGAGGAACGCGGAACGCTAGTTAGCTTCCCTCTTCGACGGTGTGCTGGCACGGCCCGTTGCTACGGCGCCAGACGGAACTGGGAGTCCAGCAGGACACTGAGGAGCCGACCGTGTCCAGGGAGTGTGTACTGCAGAGCTAATGGGTTTATTCAGGGGCTGTGTGACATGTAACACTGCACTGGCTACATGCAGGAGTAAGACCTGGGGAGAACGGGATACTAAGGGAGCATCATGCTAGTACTTCCAGCGGCGTTGAAACGCTGTTCGAAACACTAGTATAATGCTCCCTTATTACATTAACGTTTAGGGCATTTAGCAGATGCTTTTATCCCGAGCGACTTACAATCAGTACATTTGTCAGAAGAACTATGATCAACCATATATCGCTGTAGGTACAGTAAGGATGTTCATAGAGCCAAGTGCCAAGCACAAACAATTGCAAGGTTAACCCATTCCCTGTATACAACGAAGATAGCTAGGATAAGATGCTACTAATTTTAGGTTCAAGGACGTACAACATACAATTAGTGCGTACAGTATTCGGTTCTCCGTCCATCCTGATGTATTTCAAACCGGTTTTGTTTGTTGTCTATTCTCGCGGCCAGGGCCTCTTCAGCCGTCGATTCAGCAGGAGATTGAATGTGTGACAAAGGGTGCGTGAAAGAAAGAGAGATACGGATAATGACAGTAGAGGGGGAGATATAACCGATTGGAGCCCTGACAACAAAACACCAATATCAGAATGCTGAGAGGGCTAGTCTTTAAATCCAACTGTCCCTCAAACACACAATGGAAGACACACACACACACACGATGGAGGACACCAAGTTAATCATTCTGCTCCTCTTTGCCAGCCATCACTGCAAGGTTGAATCAAGTTACAGTGTGTGGTCTTGTGTGCGTGTGCGGGTGCACGAACCCTGTGTTGTTGTGTCTGCTTGTCACCTCCAAATACAATTCCCGTAATTTTGAGATGGCCTGCTCGTAATGAAACTGGACAACTCCAACAAATTGAGAAAAATGTCATCCGAATCGTACAAACCACATTGTGTCATCGTCCAACGAGGAGGAAGAGGCGGGAAAGGGCATCGCTCCGAGGTTTTTATAGATCCGACAGAATGTTCATGTCTCAGGGGTTGTAATGGATTTACCAGGATTCCTAGTTTCTGAGCTTGTGTGTGTGTGTGTGTGTGTGTGTGTGTGTGTGTAGCCTCATCTACATGTATCATCTGTCTGTTTGCTGACCCTATTGATCCCTGAAGAAGAGGAGCCACTGTTTTCCTCGGTTCGGTAATTCATTATCTGTCTCTCTGACTCAGCTTTAAGAGCTGTACAACTGAATAACTCAGTGCTCTAGAGGCTCCGCAGACCTGCGTAGGACTCGGACCGGAGTTTGTACAGCTTCCACGTAAAAAAGTTACCAAAAGGATGAACTTTACACCTACTTTTCTCTGAGATATCTCTTTACATACAGTTCAAATTCTCACATCATGGTAAGAAGCAATACCTGTGATGGGATTGAGTAAATTCACATTAATTACAAATGAATTATGTTGTTTTAAGAAAGTGATCAAGCCTAACATTGGTTTGTATTGGGTGACAAGTTACCTTGTACTCATTACCCATCACCCATTACCTCACAGGCCTCCTGATTGGTAGACTATTTTTCCCGCTCTTTCAGACTCTTTTCCCGCTCTTTTCCTCGTTAACAGACTCAGGTCCGGGAGCAAAGATTTACCTTCTCATGGCAACCAGTGCTTATATTTCAAATTGATCAAATAAGTCAGAGACTTGTGTCAGAACTGTGTTATTTTTGAACCATGGAAAGCCTCTCCTTTTTGTGTTTTGTGTTTGCGGGGACGGAAGTCGGAACACTGTTTTCCAGGCAACAAGGAACCGTGGCAACGCCCCCAGGTAGCAACACCCACAGGTAGCATAGATGTTAAAATAACGTTTAATTAGCATAGCCTTTTTTTTAGTACATACAGCTTCAAAATACTAGTTGGGGACATTGTAGAAGACATTGGTGAATAGCTACATTTTATTTTGTGTTCGCCCTCCAGTTTATAGTATTGTTTAACTGTGCGTGTTTGTTTCTAAGTGAAATGCTAGCTAACATGTTACATGGTGTGACTTTTAGATTGTTCTACGGTTTATTTCATTCTTATTATGTTGTACTATTTTCATGTTTTGTGTTGGACACTAACAAATTTGTGCAGACATTTTGGAAAAATGACTCGCAATGTGTTAAGAGTTAGATAAATTCACTGTTGTGCACTGGTTCTTTCTAAAGAAAGAGGTTTAAAGCAATGTGTTGTTTTATAACTGGGTTGATGTTATGATGTGCTTTTCAGCTCGATGGATCAACGTTCAAATGTTGTGTCTGTACTTATGGTGAAGCTGAATTTGATGTACGTGACGAGATGTGTTGGTTTAGGGGTGTGTGTCTGTGTGGAAGGAGACATTTCAAAGATCTAAGCGTAAAATATTTCTTTAAATATATATTTATACTAGTGTGACTACACTACTAAGCTAATTAGTAGTGTAGCCCTTGTCAGGGGCCCTTGTACTAATTTATACAAGCAGAGATCCACATGATCACTTCACATACTTTCATTGAATACAACAATAATAATTAACAATAATAATATCGCATGACCATGACCATACAAATAAAGATTCTCCTCTCATTCAGTTTTCGGGGTGAGAATATTTGAACAACCAACTCTAACGCAAAATTCTTTCAGTGTCGTTTATAATAATCCTTTTTCCCCAGTGTATTTGACTATTGTGAAATCAGGCTGTGTTTGGTACGATACTAGTGGTGTACAGAAGAGATCATTCGTTCTGAGGTTAATGACACGTTATTGGCCCGAAACAAACGTACGTTTACTAAACTCTTAAACTCGGAAACTGCTGTTTTACGCAATTCACTTTCCCTGCATGAACTCTGGTTTGCGCTGCACTTTGCGACAGCCGCAACACGACTAGAGTCCGGGGAAGGTGGGGTCTGACGGAGTGTTTATGGCTACCGATCAGCCCATGGGACGGTGAGTCTGCTCGGATCTCGTTGTTACGGACAAACGTCTGTGATCGTCTCTCCCGTTCAGTAGTTCAGTGCCTATATTAAGTGTGAGGTTGTGCCTCAACTATGAACTCTGTTCCACAATAAACTATTTTGACTTGCTGTCAGAGCCTGTGCCTCTGTGTTTCCTTTTGACAAACGTTTGATGCGTGCGAGAGGAGAACCGCAGAGGGAAAGAAGGCTGTGTTCCTTACTCATCCTGTAGCGGTTCCTCTTGCCCTCGCTCCCTAAATGTCCCCGTGTTCTCATCTATCGCCATGGTACCCGATGTACCAATATGTACAAAGCCCGAGAAGCGGCTTAAAGGGGTTGCCGAAGGGGCTTTGAAACCAGGTTTCATCTGTGAATCATAAACAGGAAATGCAATTGAGATTTGACGACTGATGACGGTCATCAGTCACACAGCCAAACAGCCCTTCTCCATGTTGTCCCAGGTTGTCCACTCTTCAACGACTCTGTCTTTAATGACTCTGCAGTCGGAAATCCACCTGTTGTAGAAAAACTAGAGATGTTCCGATAAAAAAATGTCCTTCCCGATTCTGATTCCTCATCGTGAGTATCGGCAGATACTGAGCATATACTGATACAGCGTCTAGCGTTATAACCACTAATAGCACTTGTTCTTATCGAAGGGTTCTCTTATGATGGCAGCAATGTATAGTCTGTTCTCTCACTGTTGACATTTTTTTTCTTCCATGAATCCCCATCTTTCAATGTTTTCCAACTTGGTAGCTCAAACGCACATAGTTCGGAGAAGACGCATTTCCAATTCCGACTTACTTGCTCTGACCATTAACGAATGCAATACAACAGCACTTGTTTGTGATGTTCTCTGCCTGTGTAGTCATGTGATGGTATCGGATTGGCTTGCATTAGTAATATTGGCTAAAACCCGATACTTCAGGAACTTTCGATACTGGTAGCGGTATCGGAACAACGCTAAAAAACTTGGCTCATGATGTATGTAGTACACAGAGGATTGTTGAACTCAACCACTCTCTATCTGCACAGGAATGCCTTGAAACAGCCGTGGACCCAATGAGAGACGGGCCTTCCATTGCCGTTCATCAAGGCTCGCCACGGTCTAACTCTATGAACTGGAGGTACTGATTGGTCCGTGGAGGACTGGGATTGGGACTCAGAGATCCGGACGGTCTCATGAGACGGCAGTCCTGGGCCGGGTTCCCTCAGATTTGAGCCAGGTGGACATTTAGAGATTTATCCCAATTACACACAGTCTCAGCTCGCTCAGTCTCTCCACTCAGACACGTCTGGTGAAGCTGTACACTTGAGCCCAACAGAAGTCTCCTTATCTCTCTGTAAAGCCTGGAGTCCCCTGGGGGGAGATAAGAGGGGACAGGGAAAGGAGAGGGGCAGAGGCAGAGGAACAGAGAGGGATAGAGATTATACACTAATTTAGCAGAGGCTTTTAACCCAAGTGACATTCAGTGGATTCAGAAACATGTAATTAAGGAGCTCGTAAGGGTTGGACAGTACAGAGGCTGGTCATTAAGGAGCAAGCAGCGGTTAGACAGTACATAGACAGGTAATTGAGGACCAGGTAGGGGTTAGACAGTACAGAGACAGGTCATTAAGGAGCAGGTAGGGGTTAGACAGTACAGAGACAGGTCATTAAGGGGCAGGTAGGGGTTAGACAGTACAGAGACAGGTCATTAAGGAGCAGGTAGGGGTTAGACAGTACAGAGACAGGTCATTAAGGGGCAGGTAGGGGTTAGACAGTACAGAGACAGGTCACTAAGGAGCAGGTAGGGGTTAGACAGTACAGAGACAGGTCATTAAGGAGCAGGTAGGGGTTAGACAGTACAGAGACAGGTCATTAAGGGGCAGGTAGGGGTTAGACAGTACAGAGACAGGTCATTAAGGAGCAGGTAGGGGTTAGACAGTACAGAGACAGGTCATTAAGGACCAGGTAGGGGTTATACAGTAAAGACAGGTCATTAAGGGGCAGGTAGGGGATAGACAGTACAGAGACAGGTCATTAAGGAGCAGGTAGAGGTTAGACAGTACAGACTCAGAGACGGGTCATTAAGGAGCAGGTAGGTGATAGACAGTACAGAGACGGGTCATTAAGGAGCAGGTAGGGGTTAGACAGTACAGACAGGTCATTAAGGGGCAGGTCGGGGATAGACAGTACAGAGACAGGTCATTAAGGAGCAGGTAGGGGTTAGACAGTAAAGACAGGTCATTAAGGGGCAGGTAGGGGTTAGACAGTACAGAGACAGGTCATTAAGGAGCAGGTAGAGGGTAGACAGTACAGACTCAGAGACGGGTCATTAAGGAGCAGGTAGGGGTCAGGGATGCCTACGGAGAGATTGTGCAAAGGAAAATCCAACAGAGTCCTTTTTGGCTGGGATAGAACAACCTAGTTTTCTGTATCATATGCCATGAGGTGGAGGGGGGGGACCAGAGGTGGGCCAGTCCCTGACTCTGTCCTGCTGGAGGACCGTCACACCTGGCTAGCTCCCGGGAGACGGATGTCTTGTGGGGGACCGCCACGGGTGTGTGAGCCCAGATATGTGCTCTCAGGGGGGGGTGCATTGTGGGGGTCCGGGGGGGGTTCCGAAGCATCAGAAAAAAAGTCCACAGTTAATTAATTTGACTACAACAGCCTCTCGCGGCATATCCCGCTGAGAGCTGGCGAGAATAAGAGCAATGATTTCTGTCTCCCCCGGCAGATAGAGATTGGAGCTCTTTATTATGAGAGTGAAAGGCTGGCTAACAGCTTATATCCGGTGACATTTCGATTTCTTGCGGTTTATTTTCCTTCTCATTGTGTTGTGTTTTCTCTGGTTGTCTGATGCCAATTATAAAGTTTTCGTGTTTGATTCCTGCTCTGATTCATACAAACATTGTGCTGGGTCTTTCTGTGTAGTGTCTACAACATGGTTTTTAAAAGTTGATGTCCTATGAATTATTTTCAGTTTCGATGTTGAATCATTCCCACAGATTTAAAAAGCAAATTAATGTGGCGTTCACATGAGCAGTGACCAATTTTTATTACATTTTGAGAACTTATTATCGTATCTTCGCTTTACACCTTGGTGTTCTTATAATTCATCCTGCCAAACGCTTAAACTTTCTCCCTGTCAAGTACTATTAAGTCTATGATTGTCGAACACACCAAGCGACAGGGAAAAAAGCCTAACTTCGTTTTTTTAACATCTCTGCTCTGTTGTCTTACTTACTTGCTGCAAATTTAAATTGGCTCCCAACTGCCAACGGAGGGGATCAAAGCGGCGCTACGCAACAGCAGCGCTACGCTGCAACGGCGCTATGCTAGAGCGGCACTACGCTAGAGTGGCGCTACGTTTGAGCGGCACGGCACTATATGCTGTAGCTACGCTATGTGTTCTCTGTCAAGTATTCTCGCTGTTCTGTCGAATAGGATCAGCTTTAGAAAACTGTCTTATTGATTTCTTATTGGTTACATTAGCTAGGACATTCAAAAAGGTAAATAGTTTGGGAAATGTGTTGAGACACACACACACACGCGCACGCACGCACGTCATCATTTTTGAATGTGCTGTGTACTGATGACATCATCAAGCAACATTGGCAATCCCCCCCCTCTGCTGCCATATTTGGTCATTAGTCCCATTATTCTAATTACATCATGTACATCCTCAGAGTCACAACCATCAGCCTGCAGGCCGTAAACCAATCACACGAGGGGCTGATTGACTGCCACACAAGCGCTGGGGATTCTGGGAAACATTTAGATGGATGACTTGGTTGAACATTGAGCATAAACAGTGTCCACAGCCTGGGTTAAATAACCACTTATAATCCTTTGAATCATTGCACAGCACTGGAAATGTTGGGCACGTATCAGGGAATTGGTAATGACGGGTTTTCCATTTGTATTTATGCACCACAAATCAATTTCTCACATTTAAAAAAATACTGTTTGTTTTTTACACACACGCACACACGCGCGCGCGCACACACACACACACACACACACACACACACACACACACACACACACCTTTTGTTTCATCCAGCCCTGCATGTAGAAACGGGTTTCGTGTTTCTGACGTTCGTCTTTTTTAACACCACGATAAACCAGGAATGGTAGGAAGAAGAGGAGGGAATGGAGAGGGGGGGGGAGAGAGGAGTTAAGAGATGAGGGAGGTGATGGAGAGGAGAGGGAATAGAGGAGAGATGAGGGAGGTGATGGAGAGGAGAGGGAAGAGAGGGGGAATAGAGGAGAGATGAGTGAGAAGAGTGGAGGGGAGAGTTGAGGTAGGGAATGGAAAGAAAAGGGGGGGGGGGGTGGGAGACAAGAGACGATGAGAGGAGAGAGATGAGGGAGGGAATGGAGAGGAGATAAAAAGGAGAGGTACAGGAGAAGAGGGGAGGAGAGACAAGAGAATAGAAGGAGGAGAGAAGAAGAGACAGAGAAGGAGAAGACAGAATGGATGGAAAGAAGAGTTAATTTCCACAATCAGCTGGCCTGCTCCCCCCCCCCCCCCCCCCCCCCCCTTCCTCATGCAGGAGATGATGAGGGGGGCTTGAACCCCTCCCTCTGAACCTCTCCACCTCCGCTCGGCTGATTCTTCCCTTCACATCTCCTCCCTTTCCACCCCCCCCCCATCCTATCATTTTCCTCCTGACTTCTGCTCTCCTTTCCTCTCCACTAGCCTCGTCTCCTTTCCTCTAGCCTCCTCTCATCTAATTTCCTCTAGCCTCCCCTCCTTTCCTCTTCTCCTCTGCTTTCTTATATTTGTTCAAGCTTGGTCTCCTTCCAAAACAAAACAGAAAACCAGGTACAAATATATTAATTTTTTAACCAAATAAAGGAAACATATCTTAACATTTTGAATAACCTCTTATGGGAAGGGAACGCCTCCTATATACCGGAATATTATAAAAGTTATTCTTATCGTGTCGCCTGCTGGGTCCTACTGCCCCCTAGTGGTGACACCCGGCATCGCCTCAAAACCCTGAGTGCGCTTTAGGTCTTGCAGACTTTCGGTGGCAGATGCTGAGATCTGGAGAAACGGCTTAGCTCAGCACATCCGAAGAGTACCAACATATACCTTCCCATTGCGCTGATTGGTCCGGTCCGTCCGGACACTTTGTGGGTTTGATAGTTATGTTCAACGGAAGCGAGTCACCGCTGATCTGCAGCGAGAGGCTGAAACGTGAGCTTGGATCATGGTTTGGGGTCAATGGTTCCTACGGGGCTTGGATATCTCGTCGCCTCCAGCTGGGAGGCGTGATGTGAGCACTGGGATGTTTAAGAGCCAGTGAACTCCAAACCACTTTTCTTTTGTTTTAAACGTGGTCATTTGTCTTATATGATCGTAAACATGTGCCTTATATCACCGTTACTGAAATACGTCACCAATTGAATGAAAGAATTGGTAGAACCCGATGTTTTTGGCATCCTCCCCAAACCACTGAACGTTCACCTCTGCTGAACGCAAGTGGCGTTCTGTTCGTGACGTCAGCCTGTCTTTTCAGAAGTAGTCTGACGTCACGAAGGGGCACATCTGGGGACGTTCTGTGTGGACGTGTGGAGCTCTGTCTGGTTTAGGCTTCCCGGACACCTATAGTATAATATTGGTCATTATGGGAAGACTGTGTCGCGGACTGTGGGGCGCGGAGGAAATGGAAACTAGGGCGCTCTTTTATTTTGCATGTTATGTTATGTTGTCTAATATTAATTTCGACATAACTACTGTTATTAAGAAGTATAAACATTCAAGTTAAAGTTAGATAAATACAGTATTAAAAAAAAAGAAAAAAAAGAAACATCCCATATTTTCGGCGCCCCCGGCGGATGGATGCGCCCAGGGACGTCCCTAGGAATTCTGGGCCCCCTGACAGAATTCAGTTATGGAGCCCCCCCATGACTAAATATGTATTTGTATGTTTTGATTTGCTGCATTCGCCTACAATAAATAGCAGCTATTAATCTAAGGGTAGACTACTTGTAATTTTAGCTGATTTAAAATTTAAAAGTCAGCTAAAATGTAAGTACCCTTAGTTTAATGTCTGCTAATGTTGTAATGCAGCCAATCAAAATATTCAAAATCTGTTTATATAAATGTTATTATCATGCTGGCAAGCAGTATGGAATGTTACTCTGTAAACCTGTTGTGAGGACGTCTAAGCATTGGACTAGTAAGGCTGTGGAGGATCTTAAGGCGTGCTTGGACTGCACTGACTGGGATATTTTCAGGTCTGCCACCAACAGTCTTGATGAGTACACTGATGCTGTGACATCTTATATCAGCTTCTGTGAAGACAGCTGGGTACCATCTCGCAGCAGGGTGAGCTACAACAACAACAAACCCTGGTTCACAGCAGAACTCGGACAGCTAAGGTTGGCAAAGGAGAAGGCGTTTCGGAGCGGAGTCAAAGACAAGTTTAAGGAGTCGAAATTTAGCAAGGTTTAGCAAGGCAGTGAGAGATGCTAAACTCTCAAAGAGACTCCAACGGCAGTTCTCAGATAACGACCCAGTGACTGTCTGGAAGGGTCTGAGACTGCTCACCAACTACAAACCATCTGCCCCCCCACTCCATCGACGACCCTCACCTGGCCAACGACCTGAACAAGTTCTACTGCAGATTTGAAAGACAATGCAGTCCTGCTACCATCCCCAGAAACCCCCATTCACCACCCCCAGACCACCACACCCTCCTCCCCCACCTCAGCAGGAGCCCAGGCGTTCCCTCTCCTGTCTACCTCTGAGACCCCCCCCCCCCCCCCCCCCCCGTCACCTCTCTCCATCCTGGAGAGGGACGTTAACAGACTCTTCAAGAGGCAGAAACCCCGCAAGGCAGCTGGACCGGACTCTGTCTCCCCCTCCACCCTCAAGAACTGTGCAGATCAGCTGTCTCCAGTATTTACAGACATTTTTAACACCTCGCTGGAGACATGCCATGTACCAGCCTGTTTTAAATCCTCCACCATCCCCAAAAAAATAAGGCCCAAAGAACTCAAAGACTACAGACCAGTCGCCTTGACCTCTGTGGTCATTAAGTCCTTTGAGCGCCTTGTCCTGTCGCACCTCAAATCCATCACGGACCCTCTCCTGGACCCCATGCAGTTCGCCTACAGAGCCAACAGGTCTGTGGACGATGCTGTAAACATGGCCCTCCACTTCATGCTCCAGCACCTGGACTCAGCAGGGACCTACGCCAGGATCCTGTTTGTGGACTACAGCTCTGCAATCAACACCATCATCCCCACTTTGCTACAGGACAAGCTCTCCCAGCTGCACGTGCCCGACTCCACCTGCCGGTGGATCACTGACTTCCTGCCTGACAGGAAGCAGCATGTGAAGCTGGGGAAGCACGTCTCCAACAGCCTGACCATCAGCACCGGATCCCCTCAGGGCTGCGTTCTTTCTCCCCTGCTCTTCTCCCTGTTCACCAACAGCTGTACCTCCAGTCACCAGTCCGTCAAGCTCCTGAAGTTTGCAGATGATACCACGCTCATCGGGCTCATCTCTGGTGGAGATGAGTCTGCCTACAGGTGGGAGATTGACCACCTGGTGACTTGGTGTGGCCAAAACAACCTAGAGCTCAATGCTCTAAAGACAGTGGAGATGGTTGTGGACTTCAGGAGGAAGGCAGCCCCACCCTCCCCCATCACCTTGTGTGACTCCCCAGCCAGCACCGCAGAGTCCTTCCGTTTCCTGGGCATCAGCCAGGACCTCAAGAGGCAGCAGAACGTCAGCTGCATCACCAAAAAGGCACAGCAGAGGATGTACTTCCTGCGGCAGCTGAAAAAGTTCAACCTGCCAAAGGCCATGATGGTGCACTTCTACACCTCCATCATAGAGTCCATCCTCACCTCCTCCATCACCATCTGGTACGCTGCTGCTACCATCAAAGACCGGAGCAGACTGCAGCGTATCATCCGATATGCTGAAAAGGTGATCGGCTGCAACCTGCCGTCCCTCCAGGACCTGCATGCCTCCAGGACACTGAGGCGTGCAAGGAAGATCATGTAGGACCCCTCCCACCCCGGACGTATACTCTTTAAAACAACCTCTTACCTGTGGTAAGAGGTTGAGGTCTGTCAAGACCAAAACCTCCCGCCACAAAAACAGTTTCTTCCCGCCTGCAACTGGCCTCATCAACCACGGCCCCGGACCCCCACCAACACTGACACGCACACTACCCCCCTTCCCCCATCAACACCCACAGTCATCTGCCTCTGATGACAACAAGTTTTGCACTACTTTCACCATCACGCACAATTGTACGTGTATTTTCTTTTCTTTTCTTATCTTATTTTATTGCGGTGCATATGTATATGTATATAGTGTATCTCTATTTATTTATTTATATTTTTTATTTACTATATTTTTTATTTACTCTTATCTTTTTCAGTACTTATTATTCAATACTTGCTTATTGTTTATTGTTTACAGTTTATTGTTTGTTAAGATCGTGCGCAACGGATACGAATACCAAGACAAATTCCTCATATGTGTAAATGTATTTGGCAATTAACCTTTTCTGATTCTGATTCTGATTCTTCATTGCTTTATCTCCATTTTTACCATGGTCTGGATGAATACCCGATTCTGATTGGCTGGAGGGTGTAGGTTAAAAAGTGTTACTTTACACCTAGGAAAGACGTTGACCCTATGAGACGCTATGGCCATGTTGCTTGGCAACGCCTGCATACGGGAGATATTAAATAGTCCGCTCGACTTGTAAAAATAATGTAGGCTTTTTGTAGATAGGTAGGCTATTGGATATCATGTGAATGGTAATGCAAACGATCTTTTCAGTTTTATCACCCAGTGCAGGCTGTAATTATTTTAGCTACAGTAGCGCTAGCTGCTAGGCTAGGCTTATTATCAGGTTGTTGGGAAAGTTTCTTGGTAAAAAACTGGGTGACGAACTGTCGACCGGTAGGAGCTCTTTCCTCTCTCTCTTTCCTCTCTTTCCTCCCCTGACAACCTGACTTCTTGATTTCACCGACCGGGATACACGCAAACTGACTTTAGACTGCTAGTTTAAGACACTAGCAGTCTGCACTTGCTTCACAACGATCTGCCTGGCTGCTACTTTGCTCTGCAGTAGCGTGAGACTTGGGCTGTACCCAATAATGACAAACGAGAGGGGTGATAATAGGGTGAAGACTTTCTAATGATTTTGTAAAAATGGAGAAACAAACCACAACAAAACAACGAAACAAACCACCTTAATTTGATGATTTAATCCGAAAAATAATAATAAAAAAAAAATCTGCCCCGTCAGTGCTGCGCCCCTGGAATCCTCCTAATTTCCCCCCCCCTAAGGACGTCCCTGGATGCGCCCGTAGCATTAGCCTATACTGCCTATGCCCAGAGCCGGGCCTGGGCACAGGTCCTGTTGCGGCCTTCAGCTGCAGCCTCTCCTCAGAGCCGCTTCGCTCTCGACGAGCTTCGCTTTCATCTGGGCGATCTTCTCGTCCAGCGCCAGCGCTTCGAAGTCACAGTCTCTGTAATTCTTCTGAGCTGATCCGAGTCTGCCCTCATGTGGCGGGACAAAGACACTAGGGTGGTCCTGGTCCCCAAACTGGGGGCTGCTGGTTGCTTCTGGGTGGTCTGTGTTGGGAGCGCTGGCGGTCTCAGAGGGGGTGTCCTCAGACTCTTCTTCTGGGTCTTGATGAGGAGAATGAGGGTCTCCTGGGACTGGGTGAGAAGCAGCAGAGTCTTCTGGGACTGGGTGAGAAGCAGCAGGGTCGTCTGGGACTGGGTGAGAAGCAGCAGGGTCTTCTGGGACTGGGTGAGAAGCAGCAGTGTCTTCTGGGACTTGTAGTCCTCCAGAGTTTCTCAGCGTGCGTTCGGTCTGGTGAGGTTCTCCGATGGACTGTGGGAAAGGGGATGGAAGAGGGTTTAGATCAGCAGGTTCTAAGTAATAATTAAAACAGTACTTAGGTAAACAGGGAGTGTGAACTCACCCAACTAATAAAACACGGGGAAGAAGTAATAATGTTTTTACCAGATTAATTTTACACCAAATTTATCATCTTAACTCGCTCTAAAACCAGGAAGAGGTGAGGCTGCTTCAAAACCTCAGAAATAAGTGTCCACTACAGTCTTCCTAGAGTTGGTGTTGCTGTAATTGCGTTGAACCCACTGTATAATGAATTCCTATAACTAGTGTTAAAACTGATATGTAATAACGGTAAGCCAAGTTTAACGTGTGGGCCATATTCCAGTATATTTTTTGAATTTGCTGCAGACCAATTCAAAATGGATCAAGGGCCGCACTTGGCCCGGGGGCCGTAGTTTGGACAGCACTGCACTATACCCATCACAGAGAGAACCAGTCAGGTCTACCTTGAAGGCCTACACGTGACACTAACATAATTTCAATCTGTTAGTACTCCACACACTTTTTGTGACAGGGGAGAAAGTGGATGGGGGTGGCCTTTGTGTCACAATTCAAAATCAATGTAATTGGTCAATCGTCGATTGACCGTTTATGGAGGTTACATTACCGCAGCTGTGCTGTCCGGGACAGAGAAGACCGGAGACAGAGCCGTGGGGGGTGCCGAAGAGGGCTCGCCTCCTCTCCTCCGCTTGGGCCTCCTGATGGACAGGAAGACGTTGCCCTCGTAGACGAGCACCGCTTCATGGTGGAGGGGAGGAGCGGCCACCCGAGGTAACCTGATGCACGATCGGGGGCCACTTGTGAGGTTGGAGAACCGTGCGCCAGGTAGGAAATCCCGGAGCACCTCGAGGGCCAGGCGGTTCGACGTCACGAACGGGATTTCGACCGGACTACCGTGAGTGTCTGCGAGTGTTTTCCGCATGGCCCAAAAGGGGCTCCCCCCCGTTGGGTCGATGTCCCCGGAGACCGCAGGATGGCTCATCTTCCGGACCAGCACCGGGGAGATCCAAGTCCCCTCCGGGGACAGAGAGGGGGAGCTGGATGAGGAGGGGTTGTTGGAGGGTCGGGGGACTCCCATCCGGTCCAGGATCCGGTCCGATATGGTCCAGAGGGGGATGGACCCCACCTGAGCGTCTTGGGGGATGTAGATTTCCCGACGTTCCGAGGTGTCCATGGGTCAGGAGGTCTACAAGGAGAGGGCGATCATTAATGTTCAGGAACTGACGGTTAACGTGAGGGGTCTTAAACTAAAAAGAGTAACGGTAAGGGTCCTTAAACTAGTGAACATTCAGAACTTTCCGTCTTCTCGGTGTTACTTTGTGATGTGTGAGTGTCTTCCTGTGTGCGTCTTCCTTCTGTTTCACAACAACACTCCCTCGTCCATCGCCCTCCAGTGGTGAGGCTCAGGATGACATTCCCTCATGTTGACACCGGCATCTACTGGGGAGGGTCGGGATGACAGTCAATAGAGTAGTACATTGTGTCACTATACAAGTGCACAAGCGCATATTATAGAGATTAATTCCACCAAAAGCGAAATATTTCAAGCCTTTATTTGTATTAATCTTGATGATTATGGCTTACAGCTCATAAAACCCCAAAATTCAGTATCTAAGAATGTTTGAATATTCCATAAGATATATATTTTTAATTAATACAATTAAAGGACTGAAATATTTCACATTGGGTGTAATGAGTTTCACTTTTTAAATGGAATTATGGGAATGAATTAACTTTTACACAATATTCTAATTTATTGAGATGCACCCGTATAATGGGAAATACTAACTATATACTAAACTGCTGCTATAGTTTGTCTATTTACACTGGTTAGAGCTTGATAACTGACGTTGTGTTGTCCAGCTATATTCCAGCCTCACTTTCTCTTAATTAACACAAAACGACTGCTTCAATCAATACAATAGTGTCTCAATTCATCAGCATATTCCCTTGCTCTCCTCCCTCTCCGTCCGTCTATTACTAAACACATTTTAATGTTTATTATGTTGCACTGTAACCACATATTTTTTTTGCCTCCTGCGTAAAATAATTTCAATGTACAGAAGGACCCTGCGTTTTCTCTGCACAAATGACAGTAAAACACTTTGACTTTGATTAATGCGTGGTTTATGAGCCCTGTGAGGTGTGTTGTGGTACGTTGTCCTCTAGGTGTCGCAGTTACACCAATGACCTCCATCCGGAGCTCAGCGATGGACCAGCCCAAAGTGACCGGCTCTGAGGGGCCCCTGCCCGGATAGAGGACGCCTTGATTAAGGTCTAATGACGCCCAGTACCCCGAACCCGAAGGTACAAAGTCTGAATATAATATTATTAACATTATATATATATATATATATATATATATATATATATATATATATATATATATATATATATATATATGTATGTATGTATGTGTGTATGTGTGTGTGTGTGTGTGTGTGTGTGTGTGTGTGTGTGTGTGTGTATATATGTATATATATGTATGTATATGTATGTATATGTATGTATGTATGTATATATATGTGTATATATATATATATATATATATATATATATATATATATATATATATATATATATATATATATATAATATTTGTGCCATATATAAAGTTACACATATTTATCTATTCTATTGAACCCTTTATTTGTTAAAACACACATCTGTAGGTGAACACACACACACACACACACACACACACACACACACACACACACACACACACACACACACACACACACACACACACACACACACACACACACACACACACACACACACACACACACACACACACACACACACACGGTGTGCGTCTCTCTGTCTGGGTGTGTGTCTCTCTCTTACAATTTCTGTCTGTCTCTGTATGTAGGCCTATGTGTGAGTGTGTTTGTTTGCGTGTCTATCTCTCTTATTCTCACTCTTTCTGTCTCTCTGCCTGTGTGGGTGCGCGTCTCTGTTATTCTCTCTCTCTCTCTCTCTCTCTCTCTCTCTCTCTCTCTCTCTCTCTCTCTCTCTCTCTCCTCTCTCTCTCTCTCTCTCTCTCTCTCTCTCTCTCTCTCTCTCTCTCTCTCTCTCTTTCTCCCATATATATATGATCTTCATGACTTATGGTATTAAGGTGAGAAATAGAAACCAAAGAATGCGACGGATGCTTTCAACGCTAATCAGGTATTAATCAATAACTGATATTCGGCATCCTGATGCGTGTCGCTGGCCTATCAGAAGCTCGCCTGTAGAACTCGGCCTACAGGGAGCTTGTTATGGGCTGTTTACCACCCCATACTGCTGCTGCTGTCGGCAGCAAATAATGACAAAGGGACGTCATTTACATACCTGTGTGTGTGAGAGAGAGAGAGAGAGAGAGAGAGAGAGAGAGAGAGAGAGAGAGAGAGAGAGAGAGAGAGAGAGAGAGAGAGAGAGAGAGAGAGAGAGAGAGAGAGAGAGAGAGAGAGAGAGAGAAACACAAAATACCAAAATAAACCGCATAGAACAGAAGAGTATTATATATTGGGGGGGGGGGGGGGGCGTCGATGAGAACATAACTTTAACATTGAGGAGCCCTAAGTTGAGGAGTCCACGTGATGGCGCGTGTACCTGTTCTTTGATCCATCAGGAAGACGCGGACCGCGGACGTCCACCCCTCTCCACGAGTACCACCCAACACCCCCCATCCCCACCTGGGGGGGGCTCGCGGGTCGTGCGCGCGGAGCCGAGCAGCACGAGAGCGCAGCTCGCGCGCATTCTGCGCTCTGCTCGCGGCAGTAATCGGACGCACCGGAGGACCGGATCAACTTCAGACCCGCCGCCCAACTTAGTTCGCGACCGCGGGAGGAGACGGGGGATGGAGGCGCTCAGGAGACCCTGATCGATATCGGTGATTATCCGCGGATGATTATTGGCGGAGTGGGGGCTTGAAGATGATGGCTTCGATAGGGGAGTTCGACCCCCTCAACACGCGGGTTCCCGCCACCAAGATAGAAGTTACCGTCTCGTGCCGGTAGGAGAGCCGTCGGTGGGATATGACCTGCTGGCTATCACCACCTCGACCTGAACCATCTCACTCACACATTTAACCTGTTATATGACCTGCGGGTTAACATGTGATATGACCTGCGGGTTAACATGTGATATGACTTGTAGGTTTACATTTTATATGACCTGTAGGCTTCACAATCTCACACACCTGGGCTCACACGGATGAAAGGAATCACAGGTCAGAAAGACATGTCGGGTCGTTTGGGTTCAGAGCCATCGATGTAATAAACAATACGTAGGCTGGCATAAACCATAAAGCATTAGGCACCCCATTTAAAAGTCTTCTGATACGTGATGTCTTGTCTTAATTTGTATTGTGTGTGTGTGTGTGTACAATACTGTGTAAATACTGATTATTTGTGTAATACTAATAGTGTAGCCTATATAGCATGTGGATGTATGCGAGTATGTAATAATACTGTTCGTGTATGAGAGTGTATATGCAATAGTGTATATGTAATAGTGTATATGTAACACTGTGAGTGTATTTGAGTGTGTGTGTGTGCGTGTATGTAGTAGGTGTGTGGGAGGATGTTTGGCTGTGTGTACGTTAGGGTTATATTTGTGTCTGTGTGGGATAATGCATGCGTATCCACCGTTTGCTCATTCCTCCAATACACACACACACACACACACACACACACACACACACACACACACACACACACACACACACACACACACACACACACACACACACACACACACACACACACACACACACACACACACTTGCCTCTCTGACTGTCTGTCTGACCGTCTGTCTGTGTGTCTGTTTGTCTGTCTATGTCTTACTGACTGTCACACATAGATAATTTACACACGTAGTTATGTGTGTATATGTTGTGACATGTTAATGTGTGTGTTGGTGTGTATGTGTGTGGGGATGTATGTTTTAATGTGGGTGTAACTGTTGTGCTGTGTGTATGTTTTGATGTGTGTGTGTTGTGCGTGTGTGTGTGTTGTCCTGTATTAATGTGTGTTTGTATGTGTGTGTGTGTGTGTGTTGTCCTGTATTAATGTGTGTGTGTGTGTGTGTGTGTGTGTGTGTGTGTGTGTGTGTGTGTGTGTGTGTGTGTGTGTGTGTGTGTGTGTGTGTGTGTGTGTGTGTGTGTGTGTGTTTTGATGTGTGTGTGTGTGTGTGTGTGTGTGTGTGTGTATGTGTGTGTGTGTTGTCCTGTATTAATGTGTGTGTGTGCGTGTGTGTTTTGATGTGTGTGTGTGTGTGTGTGTGTGTGTGTGTGTGTGTGTGTGTGTGTGTGTGTGTGTGTGTGTGTGTGTGTGTGTGTGTGTGTGTGTGTGTGTGTTCGTTTTGATGCGGTGTGCTGCTGATAAGCTGATCTATCTGTGTTTCAACAGGCATCTCCTGGATGTGGACACCTTCTCTAAATCTGATCCAGGTAAAACCACTTCCAGCTTCATGCATCTTCATTTGCCTGACATTATGATAATGACTTGATGTTATTTTCCCCTCCTTGATGTGCTGGATGTTTTAAGGTCATGTGAGGGACTGACACATCTGGTATAAACTTTTAATTTGATAAATGTCCTAGCGATTGCAGTAGGGCGAATAAGGGCGGGCCTAGTCGGAGGTTAAACCTTCTATTTGCAGTATAGATTGAATACTTGGAGGATGTGGGCATACACCCTCTCATAAATCATGCAATAAATCCTATCCCTGCGGTTGGGATTCTAATCAAAATCCAAACATTTGAATGCCTCGCTTCTAAAATGCATTTCCTCTCGTCGTTATGGTCAGACTAAGGGCAAATGGTCTTCTCTTCCCACACTAGCTTCTATCTGACTCATCTATCTTGAGGAAACTATTGTTTGGTGGCGGATGAATTCATTAGGGTGGGAGCAGGACTTCCTGCTCTCTGAAGGTGACCTTTGGGCACCTGATCTTCCCGGTCATAAACACCTCCATCCATAACCTCAGCCCCCTGACAAATGAGCTGCATGCATGGAAACATTTAGCTGCTGAGGTGAGCCCTCCCACACACACACTCGCTTACACACAGTTGTAGCATCTGATTGTGTGTGTGTATGTGTGTGTGTGTGTCTATCTGTGCTTGTGTGTGTATGTCTGTGTGTATGTGTATGTATCTTTGTGTGTCCGTGAATATCTGTGTGTGTGTGTGTGTGTGTGTTTGTGAATGTGTGTGTGTCTGTCTCTTTGTGCCTGTGTGCCTCTATCTGTATGTGTGTGTGTGTGTGTTTGTGTGTGTGTGTGTGTGTGTGGTGTGTGTGTGTGTGCGTGTGTTTGTATATGTGTGTTTGTCTTTATCTGTGTGTCTATGTCTATATGTGTGTTTGTGTGTGTCTGTCTTTATCTGTGTGTGTGTGTTTGTGTGTGTGTGTTTGTGTGCGTGTGTGTGTGTGTGTGTGTGTTTGAGAGAGCTGGTAGCCCTCCTAGCCATGAGCGATGTGTCTAGTGCAGCCCTAACCTGAGTAAATACCTGCCTGCTCACCTGTGTGTGTGTGTGTGTGTGTGTGTGTGTGTGTGTGTGTGTGTGTGTGTGTGTGTGTGTGTGTGTGTG
>NC_079412.1:20991256-21006256 GCF_026213295.1 Gadus chalcogrammus
CCGTTGACGTCGTTGGTTCTCCGTAGACAAACAAATTAAACTTTTGAAACAAAAGACAGCTTTAAAAAAAAAAAAGAAGTTCATTCGGACGTTGTTTTGTCACCTTGAGAAAATACATTTGTCTTGGACAGATTCTTAGTTTCCTCTAACGTGCTAATGATGCTAATAATACTCAGATAGTAGCAGAGTGGAGCGTGTTCGTGTCTTATGTAATAAAGTGTGTGGAGGCGTGTGTGTGTCTGTAGGCGCGGTGCCAAAACCAATGAAATCATTAGCAGCCCGACGCTCCCAGCTAAGTTAACTAAAAGTAATTTCAAGTAATTCCAGCAAACTCAAGTAACATTGGATTGTGTGTGTACGTGTGTGTGTGTATAGGTGTACGTGTGTGTGTGTGTGTGTGTGTGCATGTACGTGCATGTGTGTGTGTGCATGTACGTGTGTGTGTGTGTGTGTGTGTGTGTGTGTGTGTGCATGTACGTGTGTGTGTGTGTGTGTGTGTGTGTGTTCCGCGCCACCATGTCTGCTCCCTTGCTCTCCGGCAGATCGAGCACAGCGGCTAATGGAGCATGTTTACGATCCGCTAATAGACCACATCAGACGGGTCTTATTGGATTTTGATTGGTTGATGAGGTGGCGGAGTCAACAGAGCAGACTTCATCAGACACGTTCCTCCACATCCGTAGATCTCTGTGTAGGAGGCATAACATGTTAACTCTATTTCCATGGAGCATCAGCTTCCACACACCAGCGCTGTGTGATGAACGTCTGCCGGTGTGAGGGAATACAAGAAGACACACTGAGCTTCATGAAGCCTCAGGGTCTCTAATCAAAGGTCACCACCCTGACCTCAGGGTCGTCTTAATGAGGTCAGAGGTGGCGGAGATAGGGTGCCCGGGGAACGGAAACATCCCCGGCTCTCCGTTCGCTCCCTGACCTCCAGTTAGCAGTGCCGCGGCGTCATTATGAGCTAGGGTGCAGCCGTCCATACCAAGCAGTCAATATGGGCATTTGGTAAACAATACACAGACCCACCCCGGATGGGGCGTGAGCCTCTGAAACAGAGCCTCTAGTGAGGAGCCTCTAGTGAACAGCCTCTAGTGAACAGCCTCTAGTGAGGAGCCTCTAGTGAACATCCTCTAGTGAACAGCCTCTAGTGAGGAGCCTCTAGTGAACAGCCTCTAGTGAACAGCCTCTACTGAGGAGCCTTTTGTGAGGAGCCTCTAGTGAACAGCCTCTAGTGAACAGCCTCTACTGAGGAGCCTCTAGTGAGGAGCCTCTAGTGAACATCCTCTAGTGAACATCCTCTAGTGAACATCCTCTAGTGAGGAGCCTCTAGTGAGGAGCCTCTAGTGAACAGCCTCTAGTGAACAGCCTCTACTGAGGAGTCTCTAGTGAACAGCCTCTAGTGAACAGCCTCTAGTGAACAGCCTCTAGTGAGGAGCCTCTAGTGAACAGTCTCTAGTGAACAGCCTCTAGTGAACAGCCTCTAGTGAACATCCTCTAGTGAGGAGCCTCTAGTGAGGAGCCTCTAGTGAGGAGCCTCTAGTGAGGAGTCTCTAGTGAACAGCCTCTAGTGAACAGCCTCTACTGAGGAGCCTCTAGTGAGGAGCCTCTAGTGAGGAGCCTCTAGTGAACATCCTCTAGTGAACATCCTCTAGTGAGGAGCCTCTAGTGAGGAGCCTCTAGTGAACAGCCTCTAGTGAACAGCCTCTACTGAGGAGTCTCTAGTGAACAGCCTCTAGTGAACAGCCTCTAGTGAGGAGCCTCTAGTGAACAGTCTCTAGTGAACAGCCTCTAGTGAACAGCCTCTAGTGAACATCCTCTAGTGAGGAGCCTCTAGTGAGGAGCCTCTAGTGAGGAGTCTCTAGTGAACAGCCTCTAGTGAACAGCCTCTAGTGAACAGCCTCTAGTGAGGAGTCTCTAGTGAGGAGCCTCTAGTGAACAGCCTCTAGTGAGGAGCCTCTAGTGAACAGCCTCTAGTGAACAGCCTCTAGTGAACAGCCTCTAGTGAACAGCCTCTAGTGAATAGCCTCTAGTGAGGACCTATACCTCTCATATCCTGTATGTTTCAGTCCCTCCTCCTACCTGTCACATCTTGTATACTTCAGTACTTCCACCTCCTACCTGTCACATGCAATATATTTCAGTACCTCCTCCTACGTGTCCCATCCAGTATGTTTCTCCCTCCCCTGCACATAAGAGCACAACAATAAAGTCTATTTTAAGTCGAACACACCCACATCCTTTTCAAGCGAAACCTTAAAAGTTAGTGTTCGGTTGGAAACGTTGTGAGCTTCGGATTGCGCCGCGGAGATGCTAAGGCGGGACCATCTTCCTGCGCCTCCTGATCTTGTGATAGCAAGGAGCAGATTAATGTTGAAGGCAGGCTTGCGGCGGCCAACCGGGGCTGGAAGGGCTGATTAGCTTCCTGGGTAGCCGGGCAGCAGGCTGGGCATGAACAAGTAGCCGGCCTTATGGAGAGAGACAGCGAGCCAGGGAGTGGAATTAGGAGCTGCACCACCACCACATCCACTTCCACCTCCACACACCACCACCACCACCACCACCTCCTCCTCCACACACTCCACACACCACCGATATTACTACCCCTCCCCAACACCACTTCCACTTTCAACATACATGACTGTACTGCACAGAGCTTCAGACCTCTGAGAACCCAAACTATCAGATCATGCTTTCTGCTTTCATGCTTTTTTTTTTATCCAGATAAGATGCAGAAGAACTTTACGAATACCAGATGGAGAAGTCGGGTGTTACCGCAGAAAGTACCAGGACAGTTATAGAGATAGGAAAAGGAAAATGAGAATATAACTACAAAACTAAACTACAGAAAGATACATCTATGTACACAATAGACGCAAACTGATCGGATTGTTCTTACCTGCCCAGGGACGACAGATGGAAAATAGCAGTTTGCTAACACCTGGTACAATGCATCTCTCCTTGCTCTAAACAAGGTTAATGTTTCTTTTGTACATTGTCCCAGTTCAAGTACAAAACCTGTATCCCAAACGATCGATCACGCGACGCATGGCGCGGCTCAATGAATGGATTTTTATCGGCTTCGCCCACAACCACTCCTGCCTCCTTCAGTGATCTAGTGGATAGCTTCTGCTCTAAAATTAGAACGAGTGTTGATGCCCTTGCCACCGCGAAGGTTAAAACAATCTTTGGGAAGAATGAAAAGCACCGTGGAGAAATGCTCCATCAGTCAGGTGCAAGAACAACAGCTGGGCCTCTGGGAAATAGAGAAAGAGAAGACGGAGGCAACAGCGGTCCGGTCGGTTAAATGTCTCAACTCTGACATACAACAGACCAGGGTCGGCTAGGCAGTGATAAGGTGTTTGACTCTGAGCTGAAAGCTTCTGAGTACAATCCTCAATGTCTGCCTGTAAGCATCCTAGAGCAAGATGGCCCCCTAACCCCTACCTGCTCCTTCGTTATCTGTCTCTGTACTGTCTAACCCCTAGCTGCTCCTTAATGACCTGTCTCTGTACTGTCTAACCCCTACCTGCTCCTTCGTTATCTGTCTCTGTACTGTCTAACCCCTAGCTGCTCCTTAATGACCTGTCTCTGTACTGTCTAACCCCTACCTGCTCCTTAAGGACCTGTCTCTGTACTATCTAACCCCTAACTGCTCCTTAATGACCTGTCTCTGTACTGTCTAACCCCTAACTGCTCCTTAATGACCTGTCTCTGTACTGTCTAACCCCTACCCGCTCCTTAATGACCTGTCTCTGTACTGTCTAACCCCTACCTGCTCCTTAATGACCTGTCTCCGTACTGTCTAACCCCTAGCTGCTCCTTAATGACCTGTCTCTGTATGTCTAACCCCTACCTGCTCCTTAATGACCTGTCTCTGTACTGTCTAACCCCTACCTGCTCCTTAATGACCTGTCTCTGTACTATCTAACCCCTAACTGCTCCTTAATGATCTGTCTCTGTACTGTCTAACCCCTAGCTGCTCCTTAATGACCTGTCTCTGTACTGTCTAACCCCTACCTGCTCCTTAATGACCTGTCTATGTACTATCTAACCCCTACCTGCTCCATCGGGTTTCACTGTTGCCTCCGATTAAAATCAATTAGAAATCAAAAAAATCCCACACCAACAGAAGGGCCATAATTGTAATCTATCTGCGTTGGAGGAGAATCGGTCAGACTCCGTCGAAGATGTAACACCTGGGTCGTTGCCATGGAGTTCTTTCAAGGTGCGCGGCCTCCCCATGACAGCTCATTGTTAATGAGGTGAACCCTGGCTTTTAATGGGCCGTTGATCTGTACAATCAGGACCTCCTTAGAGGGGGCGTCTGAATCCCACACAGACCCCCCGAAACCGGCTGGACTCTTAGGAATGTATCGTGTGGTTTATTATGTGTACACTTATTCCTGCATCTGCTTTTCGACTGCTTTCACTGTGTCAATAGTTGTGTTTGGTATGTCTCTTTTTTTGGAGTCTTGTTTTGTTCATTTGGTTTCTCTCTTTTCTTCTACTAATGTCCTGTGCTTGCTGCAGTGGCACCCACATTTCCCTTGCGGGGCCAATTAAGTATCTTATTTCATCTTATCTTCATTATCCTCTGAGAACTGAGTATATGTAAATATAGCTCTGGAATGGTCCTTGTTTGTGTTTGATGCCAGTGTGATAATTCCTGGGATTCGCTGTTTTGAAGCCTGGAAGGGAGACTAAGGGCTATGGTACGCAACACTTCACTGCTAACTTATCACAGGTTTTGAAGTCTGAAAGAGAATAAGGGCTTTAATATGCAGCACCTAACTGAAGCTAACTTATTACGTGTTTTGAAGGCTGAAACAGAGACAAACGGCTTTGATACACAACACCAAACTCCTGTTTACCTATTGTGCGATGTGTAGTCTGAAACAAAGACAACAGGCTTTGATACACAGTAACAAACTCCTGCTAACTTATCACATGTTTTGAAAGCTAAAACAGAGACAACTGGCTTTGATGCGCAGCACCAAACTCCTGCTAACCTATCACGTGTTTTGTAGTCTGAAAGAGAATAAGGGCTTTAATATGCAGTACCTGACGCCTGCTTACTCATCACATGTTTTGTAGTCTGAAACAGAGACAACAGGCTTTGATACGCAGCAACAAACTCCTAATAACTTATCACGAGTTTTGTAGTCTGAAAGAGAATAAGGGCTTTAATATGCAGCACCTTACCGCTACGAACGTACACGTGTTTTGTAGTCTGAAAGAGATACAAAGGGCTTTAATATGCAGAGCGATTCTTTTGGTTCCAACATAATAGCACTTGTTTCAAACTCCCATCACCCTCCGTGCAGACTGGACCGAATGGAGGGGACACAATAGCTGCGCCTCTGTGAGCCTCATTGCATCCGTCAATGAATGAATAAGTCAGTCAATAAATAATTCACGTCCGACGGGTTCATTATGTCTTCACCAATGAAATCACCGATTTCTGTTTTTGTCCGATTGATTTTTTTTCTCATTTCAACTCATTTCTTGATGATGAAAAGAAAAGTGCTGAGGCTGCAGATTGTGACTGCGGCTCATGTTTCTGCTGGTTTGGTGAAGGAGAGTGACCATGATGCATCACTACTGTAAAGTGTGATGTAAAATGCTCACTGATTATGTATGAAGTTATTTTACTCATCAAACAGTTTGCTGGACGCCTTATATGCTATGTATGTGAAATTTATGACAAATACATTCAACGATGCAGTAATAATTGATCTAATATCCCGATACACTTATTCGATATTTAAGTTCCCTGATCATTCATAAAACATCATGCTTCTATTATTTAGAAGGTTGAAAAATTTATATTGATAATAATCACGATTTTTGATCTTCATATTGTTGTCTACTCTTCTCCTTCTCCCTGTATCCCCCCCTCTGCTCCTCTCCCCTCTCTCTCCCCCATCTTCCTCACCCATCTCCTCCTCTCCTTCCTTTTCTCTTCTCCTCCATCTCCTCACCTTTCATCATCTCCTCTCTCCCCCCTCCTCCCCCGTTTCCTCTCCTTCCCTCTCTCGTTATCTCCTCTCTCCCCTCTCCTCGCCCATCCCTCACCTCCCCTCTCTCTTCTCCTCTCCTCCCTCTTGTTCAGTGGTGGTTCTGTACCTGCAAGGCGTTGGATCCAAGGAGTGGAGAGAGGTCAGTGAACCCCCCCCTGTCTACTCTGTGCCTCATCTCCTCCATCAATCTACTGGAACAGGCACTCTTTCTAGAGGTCCCCTCAGTGGACAAGTATTTGATTAGATCATTCTAAGAAACGTTGCTCCCTTGTCATCGCAAAGTAAAAACACAACAAAGCTGAGTGCAGTAGACATTGCAGCTGTGCCGACATATTGCTGCACATTGCAGCTCCACGTATCTTCTGTTTGTTTCATTGTGGATGATGATGTGAAGACCATGAATATGCTAAAACGCTCCCCGCCAGGGGAAGAGGAGCTGGATGGATCCTGTTTCTCCTCCTCCTCTCGGAGGCTGCTTAATCAGATCAGGGCTCGGGATGAGTGTGTAAATAGAAGAAGACAGGCTGTGTTCCCTCAGCCTCCCACCGTGAGACATCGCACGGTACCCAGCAGAGACCAATTACCGCACCTGAGCCCTGGCCAGATGTATCTCTGCTGGCTGGGAGATGGTGGAGCTCATCCTCCGATAACCTAGGGCTGGATCCGCTCAGATTGGAATACACACCACTCCCGTGAAGTCTCTCTGCTGAATACTAAGGACCCACCGCGGTCCTGTTTAAGCAGCTACTCGCAAAGCGAGACTTTGCCCGGCGCTAAACGCTGTGAGCTTAAACGCTGATGCAAACCGTGTGGACTTTGTCAGAGCAGATCGTTAAAAGTTCGGTAGAGCTTTTGAGCACGAGGACTGACGTGAACACCGGATTTAGCCGCCAGTTGTGTTTGACGTAGCGATACGTCTTCGTTTATCACAAAAATAGAGATAAACGACTTTCAAACATTGCCTTCTGGCATTCCATTAGCTAGAAACGAAACTCTGTGGCTCGCGACAGGTTTACCCAGAATGCCGCAGCGGCGCTTAACCAGCCTGGTGCGTCTACTGATTAACTGCCATTTTTCGAGACCCTTAAAATAGAAACACTAAGACCACCTTTTCTTTCCCCCTCGGGTCGATGGCGCGCCGACGCGGGAAAGAGGGCTGGAAGACCCGGTGAAGGGCCCTCCAGTGGGGCCGGGGTCTAGGCGGGGGGGACCTTCTCGTAGGGGTGAGCAGCGCTGGGGGAACACGAGCGCTGGGCCCTGGAGGATCCACGGGTTCCACCTCCAAACGGCAGCTGGATCAATAGTCCATTTCACGCTGCTGTAGGGCCCGGGCTGGGGGAGGAGGAGGAGGAGGAGGGAGAGGGGGGAGGTGAAGGAGGTATGGGAGGTGGAGGTGGTGACGGAGGTATGGGAGGTGGAGATATGAGGAGGAAGGTGGGGTGAAGTGATGGGCGGTAGGCTTCAGGGATTTTCCGTGATACTGAGTATGTAAGTGTGTACTGTGGACAATGTGTACTGCGGTGTGTACCATGTACTACTGTGTGTACTGATGACACTCTGTGTACTACGGTTCGTTACTGTGTACATTGTTTGTACTACTGTGTGTACCGTGGACTACTGTGTGTTACTGTGTGTGTTACTTTGTGTTACCTTGTGTAACTTTGTGTGTTAATGTGTGTGTACTGTGTGTGACTGCGTGTATAACTGTGCGTTACTGTGTAGTTTGGCAGAACGGAAGTGATTGACAACACCCTGAACCCAGACTTTGTCCGGAAGTTTGTCCTGGACTTCTTCTTCGAAGAGAAGCAAAACCTGAGGTTTGACGTGTAAGTAACAACTCCATACTTTAATTGATACTATATTTATGTATATATACATACTTTTATATGTTGAATTCACCAACATTACCTATGATCCACTCTGTGATGTTGGTGACTTCAGTACAGCAACATCAAACATAAAGGCAAGGCAAGGCAAGGCAACTTAATCGATATAGCACTTTTCATACACAAGGCAGACTCAAAGTGCTGCACGTATAAACATTGTCATACAATAAAATAAAATAATACATAAGTAAAAGAAAACATATGCAAAGAAATTTGTAAAATAGAAAGTTAAAAAGGCATTTTTGTATTAAAATAGAAAATAAAGCCAAAGATAACAAAGCTTTTTAGAAGGTGATAGGATTATTATGGGATATATTTCTCCCGCTCTGCCATATATATTTGTGGTCCGCTGATCGACTAGATGACCAGCTTGCGTATAGCCCCCTCCATCATCTCAAGTTGAGCCGTCCAATCACAACCCGGGGACTAATGAAAAAGCAATTAGGTGTAAAGAGCAAAAGAGCTTTGTTGACCTCATTGATTAAACCACCGAGTGTTCGCTCATTGCTCTTCTGTTTCTCTTTAAACTGCCTGTAACCAGTTTGAGCCGCTCGCTATTCCCATTAGCGGAGCAGTTAAGTTGTGACTCACATTCAAGGGTTGCGGGTTCAAATCCCAGGGGTGATATCCCCTCTGAGTGTCTTTTTTTGCTGTTGTTGGTACTCTTAGGTAACAGGGAAAGAATCACATGCTAATGCTAGGTGCTGAGGCTAGCCATGCTAACAGTGATGATGATGATGCTAATAGTATCTTGCGTTATTAACCCGCTCATACACTACAAACCACACACTGACAAAACTGTCCATGACTAACAACACTAACCTTGTCTTCTAGATACAATGTGGACACCAGAAGCTGCAACATCTCTAAACATGTAAGTTTACATTGCACGGCTGTACTACAATTCCTTTAATGTCAGTTGTGTTACACACAAATAATATAAGCTTTACATTTTTATATTTCACTATTTAACAAAGGATTTCGACCAAATGCAACTTAAAGCAAAGTCAATTACATTTAATTTTAGTGGCAGGTAGGGTAAAGACTGTACAGAGACAGGTAATTAAGGAGCAGGTAGGGGTTCGACAGTACAGAGACAGGTCATTAAGGAGCAGGTAGGGGTTAGACAGTACAGAGACAGGGCATTAAGGAGCAGGTAGGGGTTAGACAGTACAGAGAAAGGTCATTAAGGTACAGGCATGGGGTTAGGGGGCAGTTTGCCTTAGGATTCCTACAGGTAGAATGTGGCCATTGGTATTTAAACCCAGAACTTTTCCCGCTGGGAGTCAAACTAACAAGACTATCCAGTGGTTGTTAGAACAGAAAGGCAACACTTTAGGTTTTAACAGTCCATTTTCTACAGTAAATGATGAAAGTTACAACCAGCAATACACCACCTGTCTCTGAATATTCTATTCTTTCTCTTTTGTCTCAAACTCTCGCGCGGCACAACAGAAGGTAAGTGAGAGATTATAATTGTATGTTTACATATTACATATTCATATGCATGTATAATCCTTATATTTATTTGGTAGTAATCATTCTGTCCCCACGGTGTTGCTGCCATCAATGAACGCATCACCAGTGCGCCCGATACGCCGGTTATGTATTCAATGCTTCGTCTGGCGTCGTATTGTTTGTGGAACTACACTTCAATCTAATTGACCTCCCTCCCTACATACCATACCTCCCCCTCTATTAGCCGGGACACCTCCAGGCCCCCCCCCCCCCGATCCCCATCAGTTATGAGGAACACATCGTCCCTCCTGGGGGACGGATGAGGAATCATTGCCCTGGCGCTGAGGGAGTCATTGTCCCATCATTGTCGTGGTTTGGCCGTGCGGTCGTGTCGTTTTGTGTTTCTGTCAGAGGGGAAGGAGAGGAGGCAATGGTGGAGCAGCTACAGTCTGCTCTCAAGACCCCCGCAGAGCTAGGAGACCAGGGGTCAAGGAGACAAGGGGGCTAGGAGACCAGGGGTCAAGGAGACAAAGGGGCTAGGAGACAAGTGGACGAATAGACAAGGAGTCTATAGGAGACAAGGGCTTTAGGGAACCAGGGCTTTGGGAAACAAAAGGTCTAGGAGACAAGGGGTCAAGTAGACAAGGGGACTTGGAGACCAGAGGTCTAGGAGAAAAGGGGGCTAGGAGACAAGGGGTCTAGGAGACACGTGGACGAGTAGACAAGGTGTCTAGGAGACAAGTGAACGAGTAAACTAGGGATCTAGGAGACAAGTGGACGAGTAGACTAGAGGGATTTAGAGAGGACTCAGGGCTCAGCCACACCTGTGAACACAGTCATGCATGGACACACACACACACACACACACACACACACACACACACACACACACACACACACACACACACACACACACACACACACACACACACACACACACACACACACACACACACACACACACACACACACGCACACACTAAGGTCCTCACTATGACAGCTCAGTGCCCTTGTTGTATCGACAGTGTGTTGTTGAACCAAGGCATGTCCAGCTTCCTTCCGTCTGTCTCACTGTCGGGCGGGCTGTCTGTCTGTCTGTCTGTCTGACTTACCCCTTTGTCTACCTTCATTTTTATGTTTCTGTCTCTCTCTCTCAATCTCTCTCTGCAGGTCTTTCTGTCTTTCTGTCTCTCTCTCTCTCTCTCCCTCTGTGTCTGTCTGACTGTTTGTTTGTCTGTGTACCCGTGTGTCTGTTCATCAAGCTGTCTGTCTGACAATTTGTGTGTGTCTGTTTGTCTGTGTGTCCGTGTGTTTTTTGTCTATGCGTGTCCAACTATTTGTCTGTGTGTGTGTGTGTGTGTGTGTGTGTGTGTGTGTTAGTGCTTTTCTGTGTACCCGTGTGTCTGTCTGTCTGACTGTGTGTCTGCAGGTCTTTCTGTCTGCGTGTCTGTCTGTGTGTGTCTGTTTGTCTGCGTACCCGTTTGTCTGTTTATCAAGCTGTCTGTGTGGGCATACTGGCGTCTCCGCTCCAACACACATCAAACCGGCTCAGAAAAGAACAATTGATCTCATCTCAAGAGAGAACGAGAGACACAGGTGTACATATATATCTGCGTCTCTCCCTCTCTCTTCTCAAGAGGGAGCGAGAGACACAGGGGTATATATATATACTTCTCTCTCTCTTCCTCCCTCAGATCCTGAACAACAGTTGCAGCCCTCGGCCGACTCACAACAACAACCGGTTTCGTTTGGCAGTTATTCTTCTCACCAGTTGTAGTCTTGGGGCTATTGTGACATATGAGAGGCTATTAAAACAAGGACTACATCTCCCAGCCATCACTCTGGTTCGATAATGAGCTGTCGTTGCTGTTGGTGGTGTCTTCCCGGTGCAGTCGCAATGTGAGCTAGCGTGGCGCGCGGGTTGAGCACTAGCTAACCGCCACTGGGTTCGTCAGTTAGAGCAGGAGTAGGAAGTAGTTAATGAGGCCCAATGCGGGGAGCCTCGACCCGCTCACTACGTGGGTCATTTGCTGTAAAATAAGTACCCAAAAAAACATTTTGGCAAACAACTTTATCAAGGGAACCTATTCCACCAGCAGTTCTGAATCTGATTGGTCAATACAAGCCCATGTCAAGATCTACCCATTAATGACATCCCAACTGGGGGAGTCTACCCTAATGCATGATGGGTACATGGCTAGGAGAGACTCCCAGTTGTGATGTCATTAATGGTCTGTACCAACTGGTAGGTTGGTCTATCCATCATTCATCTGGGTTGACACCAGAGGCTAAATGTAAATAGGCCTCATTTATACAGGGCTTTTCTGACCAGCGGCCAATCATAGCACTTCACAATCATTGCCTAACACTCACACATTCATGCACACATTCACACACCGACGGCGGTGTCAGCCAGGCAAGGCGACAGCCGGCACGTCAGGAGCAGTTAGGGTGAGGTGCCTTGCTCAGGGACACCTCAACACTTAGCTAGGAGGAGCCGGGAATCAAACTAGCAACCCTCCGGTCGCAAGTCACCCCGCTCTTCATCCTGGGCCCCTGCCGGCGCTGCGCAGCGGTTTATGAAGGTGCTTGGACCGGCTGATCCTCACCTGTTGGGAGAGCAGGGAGCTCTTTGGAACAGACGTTGTGACCGAGTCCTGGTCTTCTCCCTGTAGGACTTCCTGGGCCAGACCTTCTGCACCCTGGGTGAGGTCATCGGATCGGTCGGAGGCCGCCTGGAGAAGACCCTCTCGTGAGTTCACCTGCATGTTCCCTCCTCTACCTTGGGGTCTACTCAAGGGGTCTACCTGGTCTCTCCTCTACCTGGGGGTCTACTCAAGGGGTCTACCTGGTCTCTCCTCTACCTGGGGGTCTACTCAAGGGGTCTACCTGGTCTCTCCTCTACCTGGGGGTCTACTCAAGGGGTCTACCTGGTCTCTCTTCTACCTGCTGGTCTACCTGTTCTCTCCCTGGTGGTCTACTCTGGTCTTAAACATATTAAGTAAATTCAATCAAATCTTTTTTTTTATAATCCAACCAATTTAACCATGAGCCATTATAATTAACTTAACCTCATCAATAATGGTTGTCAAAAGTTTATAACGTTTATGTTAATACCTTTTATGCTCCCAATGTGGTTCAAAATGCAATGAGGGATGGAGCTATTGTCTTCTGAGGGAATAGATGATGGATGTCTCGCTATTTCTCTGTATCTGACTCTCTATCTCTCTTTCCCTGTATCAGTGTCTCTCACTCTCTTTCACTGTACCTGACTCACTCTCTTTAACTGTATCTGACTATCTCTCTCCCTCACTCTCTCTCTCTCTCTCTCTCTCTCTCTCTCTCTCTCTCTCTCTCTCTCTCTCTCTCTCTCTCTCTCTCTCTCTCTCTCTCTCTTTCTATCTCTGTCTCTCTCTCTTTCTGTCTCTCTCTCTCTCTGTCTCTCTCTCTCCCTCTCTCTCTGTCTCTGTCTCTCTCTCTGTTCTCTCTTTCTCTCTCTCTCTTCTCTCTATCTCTCTGTCTGTCTGTCTGTCTGTCTCTCTCTCTGTCATCTCTCTCTCTTCCTCTCTCTCTCTCTCTCTCTCTCTCTCTCTCTCTCTCTCTCTCTCTCTCTCTCTCTCTCTCTCTCTCTCTTTCTATCTCTGTCTCTCTCTCTTTCTGTCTCTCTCTCTCTCTGTCTCTCTCTGTCTCTCTCTCTCCCTCTCTCTCTGTCTCTGTCTCTCTCTCTGTTCTCTCTTTCTCTCTCTCTCTTCTCTCTATCTCTCTGTCTGTCTGTCTCTCTCTCTGTCATCTCTCTCTCTTCCTCTCTCTCTCTCTCTCTCTCTCTCTCTCTCTCTCTCTCTCTCTCTCTCTCTCTCTCTCTCTCTCTCTGGCTCTGGCCTTTATTTGTTTCATATGGCTTATCGTGCTGCCACAGACCTCCCCCTCGCTCCTCCAGGTTTTATACTTGCTCAGAGGCACGCGTGTGGAGGACAGGGAGGGGAGAGGAGGAGGAGGAGGAGGAGGGAGGACAGAGAGTAGGAGGATGAAGATAGATGGAGGGAGAGCTTTCATTGACAGAACCTTGAAGCACCATGAGAACACAGGGCAGTGTTACCGTCAACAAGCAGATTAGTCAGGCAACAACCGTATTTATATCAAACACAAGGCCAGGCAGAAGGGCTGACAGTGGGAACGCTATTCAAACACAAGGACGTTATCATAGTTAGAAGTCAATTGAAGACCATCGTGAATATTATTTAAAAGAGAAAGGCTAAATATAAATATAATTATAAATATTACCCGTGGCAACTCAATGTTGCATTTATTATTATTTACTCTATAACTTGTAACAGTGTTATAGTACTATTTTTGTTTCGCTCAAGAGTGACATAAAGGGACTTCAGTTCCATGGCGTTATGGAGCATGTATATATACTCTACCGTTGAAATGTTTGGGGTCACCCAGACCATTTCATGTTTTCCATGAAAACTCACCCTTTTATTGAACCGTTTTCAGCTGTGCTAGCATAATTGCATAAGTGTGTTCTAATCATCTATTAGCCTTTTAAAACAATTAGCTAAACAATGTACAATTAGAACAGTGGAGGGATGTCTGCTGGAAATGGACCTGTGTACACCTGAGTAGATATTCGATGAAAAAATCAGCAGTTTCCAGCTAGAATAGTCATTTACCGCATTAACAATGTCTGGTTTATTTAATGTTATCTATCTTTAAAAAATAAGGACATTTCCAAGTGAGTCAAACATTTTTCAACGGTATACATAAATAAAATCTTTTCTTTCCATTATTATAACCAAACCCACTTCATTAAGACCAGGACAGAGTTGTGTTGTAGCAGTTAGTATTTTAATATCTGATGGGACTTGAACGCACCATGTGTTCTTTTAATTTCAGATAGGACTTGAAGGCCCCATGTGTTCTTTTTAATATCCGAGGTGACTTAACTCGCCATCCGGCACACTCAGCAATCTTTCAGATCTATTTATAACGCCCACAAACAGCTGAAGTTGTCAAACGGAGCATGCGGGCTGTGTTTACAATACCCAGATCTCCAGGTTCTGATGAATCAATCACACCAACTGTGCAGCTCATATACATACTACTATTAATATAGATGAATGGAGCCATCGCCAGCCGTGCAAACGACCACCCGTAGGACGGCAGACGCCAGTGCCCGTTCGCATGAAGGAAGAAATGTGCAAGATGAAATGCTGGAGTGAAGGAAGTGTGAGGGAAGCCCTGACAGGGGGGGTTGGTCTGATAAGTCAGGGACGTCTCCCTCCTGGCTCAGGGAGACCGCCGTGTCGGAGCTACAGATTGGGTTCATCCTGCCACAGACCTGAGAAGATACTGCAGGAATCCCAGGCAGGAAAGATGTGTGTCACAGCAGAGAGTTCATGAAATTGTAAGCAACCATGTAAATATAAACAAAGGTGTAGGTCACATGAACTCTGAGGCCCCGTTAACTGTGAACTCTGAGGCCCCGTTATCTGTGACACGAAAACACAGTTTTTGTCACAGAAAACGATCATTTCTAAAGTGGAGATTTCTGAAAACGCTGGTTACGCATTGTCGTGTCAACGGGTAGAAACTGGGTTTTAGGTCTTGAAACGTCACATTATGCGCCA
>NC_079412.1:21011256-21013756 GCF_026213295.1 Gadus chalcogrammus
GGTCTGCGGTTTCAAATATAGAACAGTGTTTTAACGGAGTGAGGAGATGATCGTTAGCGTGGTTCCATCCCTCCTGAGCGAGAGATTGGGACGGGACCCCGGGAGGGCCCCGGATACCGTGGTTGCCATGACTACGGGGCCTGGCCTCTGGAGACTGGTGCACTCTGGGAAGTGGGGACGCCATTATGTGAAGTATATATATTAGGCCTGTCTGTATGTAAATAACACGGCGGAGGCACCAGAATGAAGTTCTTCAGTGTTGAGGAGATCGGCATCCAGTTGTACGGCCTCGTACTTGGCACAAAAAATAACGTAGCATTGTGTAGCATCTTATCCTAGCTATCTTTGTGATACCACTGGAATGGGTGAACCTAGTGATTGTTAGTGCTTAGCATTTGTTTCTATCATCCTTACCGCACATCCTTGCTGTACTGACAGAGATATATTGTCGTTTGTCTTTCTTCTGACAAATGAACTTGTTGTCTCTTTGGATGAAAGCCTCTGCTAAAAGCTTCCCTAAATGTAAATGTAAACGTATACAGACTGCACTCTGCGTGTTCCATTGCTATGGCTCTCCACCCTACATCCAAACCCTCACACAAGCTTTAACTCATCACACTATTAGTAAAGGAGCCAAAGAGCAACTAATTGATACATAATAATAAGTTAGTTAAAAACAATTATTTATTGGTAATGATACAGTTCTATCAGTTGTATTTGTGATTATCTCAATATGATGTCACTGTTTATTATCAACTAGGGTTTGAAGTAACTTAGTTTGGAGTCAGATACTTTATGGAGCAACACAGTTTTTTGACCGTGCGTTAGATATTATAATTTTGTGTTTTCTAATTAAAGATCTCAGGACAGTTATATTGTCTCGTCGATCGCGTTACAAATGCTGTGTGAGACTTAATCCAACTAGTGTTACACTTACGGAGAAGCGGAAACAAAACGGAGTGCCACTACAATTAGCATTTAGCCAAATCAGAATCTGCACGTCCCCTTTGCAACGCGACCCTCGTGGGCCTGAATGACATCGTAGTTCTAATGTCGTTCAGCCCACGCCTCAGAGAGAAACAAGTCTTCCTCATGCAGTCCAGCCCTAACGCTGGACGTCCTCCAGAGTTTAAAGGAAACGTTTTAAGGGAGCGAGGAAGCAAGGAGGCCATTTTGACAGCCGGGTTAACCCCCATAACCGATCTGAAGGTTGCTGCGCGCGGACGGGGTCGGAGGGGATCCTGTTTTGGGCGGAACGCCGGGCTGAGCGGCTGTTTGCTGGTGGAGCGGCGTGCCGCGTGCTCCACCTCTGGCCCTCGCTCGCTGCCGCGTCTAACTCGGTGCCAGGAAATCAGCGACAGAGCCGACGGCGTCGTGACCCAGAAAAACAGAGGAGCCCTCCTCCTCTCCTCTCCTCTCCTCTCCTCTCCTCTCCTCTCCTCTCCTCCTCCTCTTCTCCTCCTCTCTGGCTCTGTGTTTTAAACACCAGGGCTGGGAGTCAGGAGAAGAGTCACAGCAGAACACCAGCGCTGGTTACCTGGGATGGAGGGGCTGTTAACTGAACCTATTTAAAGGATTAATCTCCACACATTCTGATCAACTGCAGTTTGACATGGATCAGACTCACGTTTAGGTCAACTGATATTTATATCTCCATACATTTACATTTACCTTTACATTTACATTCAGGGTATTTTTATCCGATTTACTTATTGTAAGTCGCTTTTATCCAAAGCGACTTACAACAAGTACATTTGTCAGAAGAAAAAGAAACAACATATCGCTGTCGGTTCAGTACATTTAAATCCCATTCAACATTGATCTTCATTCCGTTTACATGATTAGCCTGATGACATTAGTGGTTCCTCATGCCTCAAAATGGAAGGCAGGGTCAGCATCATGTGAGAGAAAACATCGAGTTAAGGTTGTGTTTCTTCTGTGAGTAGGAGGACGGGGGAGACGGGAGGGGCGGGAACAGGGGTAGAAATTAAATTGGTTCGGTTCTTTCCCCGCTCCCCTCATCTCCGTCTCATCTCAACTCTCTGAACAATCCTCCCCCACTCTCTCCCCTCCCTCCCTCCTCCCTCTCTCTCTCCTCTCTTCCCTCCTCCTCCCCCTCTCTCTCTCTCCCCCTCCCTCCCTCCCCGTCTCTCTCTCCCCATCTCTTACCTCCTCTACCTCCTCCCTCTCCCTGCTCTCCCTCCCTCCTCCCTCTCTCTCCTCTATTCCCTCCTCCCCCTCTCTCTTTCTCTCCCCCTCCCTCCCTCCCCGTCTCTCTCTCCCCATCTCTTCCCTCCTCTACCTCCTCCCTCCTTCCTCCCTCTCCCTGCTCTCCCTTCCTCCTCCCTCTCGCTCCTCTATTCCCTCCTCCCCCCCCTCCCCACTCCTCCCTCTCTCTCCTCTATTCCCTCCTCCTCCCCCTCTCTCAATCCTCCCTCTCTCTCCTCTATTCCCTCCTCCTCCCCTTCTCTCTCTCCCCCTCTCTCTCCTCTATCCCCTC
>NC_079412.1:21016256-21021256 GCF_026213295.1 Gadus chalcogrammus
TAGAATAACTCTCTTCTCTCCGAATCAACTCCCCTCTTGGTTGACATTCCTGACGTGTCCCGCTCAATAAATAAACCAGACGTCCCGCCGTCTGTCAGGAGGTCTCACCATCGCCCTGCTCTCCCTCTGGTCCTCAGGACATCGCCACCATGCAGCTGTGTGCCAACAAGCTGGACAAGAAGGACTTCTTCGGCAAGTCGGACCCCTTCCTGGTGTTCTACCGCAGCAACGAGGACGGGACGTGAGTCTGTTCGCTCCCCACCCTCTGGATCACATCCCGGCGATGGACTAGATCTACACTAATACCTTTCCGAACCCATCAGACTTCCATCCGAGCGCATTACTTAGCGAAGCGTGCTGTGAACAGAAATGGGAGCATTTACATGGTATGCGTACACACAGTAAATCCACATAACACAGAGGACACGTTACAGTACAGTGATTCAGCAGAACCTTTTGTCCAAAGCGGCTGACAGTAAGGGCAACGAGGCATGAAGATGAGAAGAAATTACGAGAATCATTTACATAGAGAAAAATCCACAAAATAAGCAAGTGCTACGATATAGAAACAAGGTCAGAGACAAAGAGAGAGAGAAGAATGATATACTGTAAATATATAATATGTATCATTTTACAGTCTTGGTGAATGAATGAAACAATATACACGTAACAAATAACTGTGTATTATTTGAATCCTCAAACACATTCCTTCAGTTACTCTAGGCTGTGGTAAAATAAGATTTCTTTCCACAGTGCAGAGGCAGAGGAGGCAGAGGATATTGTGTAGGCCCATGTACATCCATCACACTGCAACACAGACTGTAATAAATAATGATGCAGCTCTTGACAGGAAGTCCCACGCATGTCACTTCCTGTCTGTGCAGGTTCACTATCTGCCACAAGACGGAGGTGGTGAAGAACACACTGAACCCAGTATGGCAGGCCTTCACCATCCCAGTTCGAGCCCTCTGCAATGGAGACTACGACAGGTAATGGCTACACACTGGTTACATACTGGTGATAACCCAGTTAGAGCCCTCTTTAATGGAGACTATGACAGGTACTGGCTAAACACTGGTTACATACTGGGTTGAGACTGGTTAGAGACTGGTTAGAGACTGGTTGCACACAGGTTACATACTGGTTACATACTGGTTAGAGACTGGCTACACACTGGTTACATACTGGTCACATACTGGTTACAAACTGCTATGTATACTGGTTGTTTAGACAGGTACCAGGTATTGTTTAGGTATTTGTTCATTACCGGTCATATCCTGATCAGATTTTGGTCAGAAGGTGATCAGATATTGATCAGATATAAGTAGGATTTTGGTCACATATTGATCAGATATGTTCATAAAATAGTGTCATTAAAAAAGGTATTAATTGGGGCGGTTTGACCCACTAGTGAGCTGACCATGTAGCAGTAAGGCTTGTAGCATCCACAGGTTCAACCACGTCTTTTTCCGTCTTCGCTGTCCTGTACGTAAAGACAATAGCCCGTCGAAACACACAATATGTTTATTGTTCAAAATGGATTATCAAACCATTCGGGTGATCCAGAACATCCCGGTCCTGAAGTGACGATTCCTGACCGTGTTTCTGCTCCAACCCTCCACTCACCTCGCCTGATTTCCCCCATCAGCTGCCAATTAGCTGATTAGTCAATCCACACGGAACACTCCAGATACCAAGGGGGGCTCTTACTTTGTGAAGGTTGGCACTGACAAGAGGAAGTCACAGTGACGGTATTCTGAGTGCAGATATCTCGGAGGGGGGACGGGGGGAGGGGGGGGGGGGGGGGGGAACGGGGATGGGGGGTGGGGCAGGGGGGGGGGGGGGGGGCCGGGGACAACGACGACACCTGCAGATGAAACCGGAGCAGATTAAATCAGACGTGATTTGATTTCCTTTCCCTTGCGGGGGTCTCAGGGGGGGGAGACTCCTCCTCCCCCCCCCCTCCCCCCTCCCTCTCCCCCTCCCTCAAGAGGAGGACCCGTTTAATCAGAGCCTCTGAACATCCACCTTGAGATACAGGGCTGGCTGAGATAGAAAGAGTGTGAAATCCTCTGCGGTTTGTGTTGTGGGGGTATAAACATGAACATGAATGCAACTCCCAACTCTGTATACCAACATCAGAATACTACCTTATACAGTTCTCTCTGTAATGTTGCTAATATTAATGCAATATGTTCACATACACGGGATCAAGATAGGGTATTATGGTGACTTAGAGTGTTTGACTCCAGGCTGGGAGGGTTCTTGGTTCGATCCTCAATGTCCTCAGTCTACCTGGAGGCATCCTAGAGCAAGATCTAACCCCTACTCTCTAACCCCTACCTGCTCCTTAAGGACCTGTCTCTGTACTGTCTAACCCCTACCTGCTCCTTAATGACCTGTCTCTGTACTGTCTAACCCCTACCTGCTCCTTAATGACCTGTCTCTGTACTGTCTAACCCCTACCTGCTCCTTAAGGACCTGTCTCTGTACTGTCTAACCCCTACCTGCTCCTTAATGACCTGTCTCTGTACTACCCTCTCCTTAATGACCTGTCTCTGTACTGTCTAACCCCTACCTGCTCCTTAATGACCTGTCTCTGTACTGTCTAACCCCTACCTTCTCCTTAATGACCTCTATCTGTATTCACTTATATCATGTTTGTATACTTGAGCCTCAGAGAGCCAATAGCAACGGAGGTGAACCCACTGTATCGATGACATCACCTGTTGCCGGGGCGGTCAGAATAATGCCAGCAGTCGGTCAGCGTGTAGCAGAGACCCACCCTGGTGTTATTAGGACCGACCCGGGACCCAGACTACTGCAGGACCAACGTGGGACAGAGAGGGGAGGGAGGGAGACAGAGGGGGAGGGAGGGAGGGAGAGAGAGAGAGAGAGAGAGAGAGAGAGAGAAAGAGAGAGAGAGAGAGGGAGGGAGGGAGGGAGGGAGGGAGGGAGGGAGGGAGCGAGAGAGGGGAGAGAGAGAGAGAGGGAGACAGAGTGGGGCAGAGTGAGTGAGAGAGGGGGACAGAAGGGGAGGGAGGGAGAGAGAGGGGGAGAGAGGGGGAGACAGAATGAGAGAGAGGGGGAGAGGGGACATAGGTTTGAAGAGGTTTAGCGAGGGAGAGAGATGGAGAGGATAAAGAAAGAGAGAGAGGTGGAGAAAGGGGGGGAGAGAGGGAGACATAGTGGGGCAGAGAGGGGGAGACAGAGGGGGAAAGAGTGAGAGAGGTAGACAGAGATGGGTAGAGATTTAGGGAGGGAGATGGATGGAGAGAATAAATAAAGAGAGAGAGAGAGAGGTGGAGAGAGGGGGAGAGAGAGAGGGAGAGTGACAGTAGTGTATTTCAGCCATTTATTAAGTGTCATTCCTGTGATTGGATTTGCGTCCCAAACGTCTGCAGTCTGTCAACACGAGGTACAAATTACACGTCTCTGGAGAAGCTCTTAACTCCTCCTGAAAGGTCGTCCGAATCCTCTCATCGTTTGCTAATCACACAAGTCTGTTTTCCTGAATTCGTTTTTTTCTGTTAATTTCTTCTTTCGGTATTATCATACTAACTGGATTCAGATGGGAAAGCACGAGGCTGACTGCTGATTTGTCACAGCTACGTACACACAATAGATCTTAGCATTTCACCCATAGCGACTCAAAGTGAACTCAGCTCCAGGTCGTTAAGGACCAGGTAGGGGTCGGGGGTCATCTTGCTCTTGGATGCCTATAGGTAGGCTTTGGACATTGGGGCGGGAATCTAACCCAAAACCTATGAGATGGATGTCAAACTCCCTCGCAGCCATTCCAGCACGCTGAATAATCCTCCGCCAAGCCTCAACCGGGCGCCTTCCCTCACAGAAAGACTGTGGCCCGCGCTCTTATTTTGAAAGGGCGAAGCGCTGTCAGTTTTGTGATGTGATAATGTTTGTCTCCGCGTGCTTGTCTCGCAGGACGGTGAAGGTGGACGTCTACGACTGGGACCGAGACGGAAGGTAGGGAGATCCTGGCTGACAGGCTCTCTGCGGCACCCCCGAGCTCCCTGACTGGCGCAGCCGTCACCCACGCTTTAATTATGGAGGAGCACGGCCCTCCTCCGGTCTCCCGGGGACGGCATCGGACCCCGGAGATGTGTTTGGGGAAATCACTGTTTGGCGTTCTGCCCAAAAATAACATGCTGTGCAAGATGGAGAGAGAGAGAGAGGGAGACGTAATGAGAGAGAGTGTGAGGGACAGCAAGAGAATGGCATAATGTTGAGAGGTGAAGGGAGAGGAGAGAGAGAGCTAGGGAGAGAGAGGGAGAGAGAGGGAGAGAGCCAGAGAGACAGAGTGAGGAAGAGAGAGAGACGTAATGAGAGAGAGTGTGAGGGACAGCAAGAGAATGGCATAATGCTGAGAGAGAGGGAGAGAGAGAGAGAGAGAGAGAGAGAGAGAGAGAGAGAGAGAGAGAGAGAGAGAGAGAGAGAGAAGAGAGAGAGAGAAGAGTGAGAGAGAGAGAGAGAGAGAGAGAGAGAGTGAGAGAGAGAGACAGAGGGAGAGAGACAGCGAGAGAAATACAGAGTGAGGGAGGGAGAGAGAGAGAGAGCAGATGGAAGAGAGACGAAGAGAGAGAGAGAGAGAGAGAGAGAGAGAGAGAGAGAGAGAGAGAGAGAGAGAGAGAGAGAGAGAGTAATAAGTGTTAGTCTTTTAGAGACAGTGTCAGACAGACTGAATAATGTAGAAAATGAAAGTGACACACCGAGAGAGAGAGTGGGAGAGAGCTTTTATAATATTTCATATTCTACATATTTTGTGCAAGCCTGGTATTTCGCGGTGCTTTTTATCTTCCACTTTTGTATTTTTGTAGGCCATCATTATTATTCTTCCTTAGTTCTATGACGCTTTGGAGAGATACAGATAAACAGATTTTATGTGTGTATCTGTGCGTGTGTATCTGTGTGAGTGTGCGTGCTTGTGCGTGTGCGTGTGCATGTGATACATGCAGTGGCTGAAGGTGTAACATTTGCTG
>NC_079412.1:21026256-21089269 GCF_026213295.1 Gadus chalcogrammus
TGATCCAGGACTACGACAGCGACAAGCTCTTCCCAGCCTACGGCTTCGGGGCCAAGCTGCCCCCCAACGGGAATGTGTCCCACGCCTTCCCCCTGGTCCGTAGCCACCTATGAACTATAGACTATATACTAGTGCTGTCAAGCGATTAAAATATTTAATCGCGAATAATCTTATTAATGTCATAATTAACTCATAATTAATCGCAAGTAATCGCGATTAATCGCAAAAAAAGTGCAATTCAACGATGAACATACAAACATACTGCCTTGAACATAGCAATCAGGCTACTGCTTCTTTGTTTTGAGCGAAAAAATAAATAAATAAATTGCGTTAATTTCGTGATAAAAAACGCCGTTAAAATTGGTTTGCGTTAACGCCGTTAATAACGCGTTTAACTGACAGCACTAATATATATATATATATAACTATACACATGTACACGCCTTCCCCCTGGTCCGTGGCTACCTATGAACTATTGACTATATATACATATATACATATATAACCATATACATACATACCTATGACCTATAGACATGGATACATATATATATATATATATATATATATATATATATATATATATAAATATATACACATTGACATGAATGTATCCATATATATTGATGTATGTAGATATAAACATTTACTATACATATATGCCTATGTACTTTAGACATATACATATATGCATATATAAATTTGTATATTTATTTAAATACACATATATACGTAAGCCCACACACACATGTATAGTTATGTACTTTAGACAAGGATACATATATATATATATGTCATATACATATAAACATATGTGCATAGATAAACATACCAATTACCACAGAATGGTTGAATACTTCTGATATCATAATTGGTCTCTAGTGTGAATAAACACATAACTGTCCTGACCAGCTGACAGGTCAGTGTGTGGATGAGTGATGAACGGGTGAATGTCAATTCATTTATACGTATCACCACACATGCTTACACACACTTAAACACATTTACGTAACACAACCATGCACGCAATTGATTAAGAAGGAACACACACACATACACCCAAACACATACACACACACGCGCACTCTCACATTCGCACACTCACACACTAACACACACACACACGCACAAACACACACATACACACACAAACAAACAACAGGAGCTGTCAGCCACACAACAGCTGCTGCTCCTCTTTGAGGAGCGACCTCATCTTCCCTCCCAGCAGGAAGTCACCACGCCTCACTTCCTCCTCAAGGAGCCACCAGCTGACTTAATTTAAAGTTCCCTGTTAGCTGTTAAAACACATTACTGTTAAGCACAGTGTGTTGAACACTCAATGCTGTTCTACACAATCATTACATTGTATCTGTTGCACACATTCATCAAACACTTAACACTGTCGCACAAAATCGTTACATTATATCTGTCCCACAAATTCATTAAACACTTACTACACACTTACTGTTAAACACTGAATACTAAAACAGCTTAATGCTTAATACTTAACACTACAACACTTAAATCGGTATCTGTAAAAACACTTAATACCTAATATTGTAACACTTACTGTATACAAAGGTCAAGTTGCAAGTAGCGTATTTTTTAATAGAAGCAGTCACATTATATGTGCAAATTAAGGATATGAATTATTCATTTGCATTAAGTCCTTGAGTTGACGTTTATCCAAAGGGATTAACACCGGATTACAACTCCAACACCGAATAAAATAAGTGGGTAATGTAAACGGCCAGCAGGAAGGAAGCCTAGTGATAAGGTAAATGATGTTACGTTATAGCAGCGCTGTGCCTCTAGTGTTCGGATTCCCGGCTGTTTAATGTAGGATCCATCCACACTTGTGGAAGTATGGATGTAAAAAGTGTTAATGTAGGATCCCTCCACTCTTCTGGACCTTTGGATGTAAACAGTGTTAATGTAGGATCCCTCCACTCTTCTGAACCTATGGATGTAAACAGTGTTAATTGCACGGGGAGATGCATGTCTCACAGTAGCCGCTCTCTTGTTCGTACACAGAGTGGAGATTTGGCAGGGTCAGAATTAATGAGCTCGCAGGTCAAATGCTCCCCACCCAATGAGAGAGGTTGGAGAGAAATGTCCAGCTTTGATTTCAAGCGATCTTTGTTTATTGAAATTGAAAGTATGCTTGGTGTACCCCGTGAGGATAAATTAGAGAAATAGACTTGAAGCATCCAGAGCTCCCTTCAAAGAGCAGGAGAGAGGGCTCTGGGGATATTGTGCGCTGGTTAGCGTCTTCTCAAAAAGATATACTTTAGAAAAGCCTCTTAAGAAGAGCATTGTAATCCCATTGTTATTTTCTTTGTGAAAGCTTTTGTATTGTTTGCATTCCAAACACATCCCTGTTCAATCGTTATCATCTTACACAACCTTACCCTGAATAACCTCCCCTTACCGGCTCCTGACGTATTCGTAAATTCCCCTACCTTATCTTACCTTATTCCACAATACCTTACCTGAGCCTTCTCCCTCGTAGCCGCCTGCCTTCCAGACTCTAATATTTCTACTCTTGCTTGCCCTACATACAGAAATACATAACAACGAAAGGGTGCATATCGTGACATGCAGTCATCAAACTGCCACACAAGCAGGTGATGAGTGCAGTGGGGAGGGAGGAAGCTGTCCTCGGCAGTGAGAAGTCCTCAGAGTGTGTGGGGGGGGGGTTGCTTCTAAATCCCAGATATTGCGTGTGCTTGGGTCTTGGCCCTTGTTGGAGTCGGCTCAGCCGGCGGCTGGTTGATTGATGGGTCTGTTGTGGTGGAACCGGCCGTCCTGACGCTGGGGTACCCGGTAGATGTTAATGGTTCCACTGGTCCGTGAATGTGTGACTTGTTTGTGGTCGGCCTGCGGGAGGTTTCCCTGCTTATGCTTAAAGCCGGGATGGCGATTTGTTTGAGAAGCCTTTTTTTTGTCATATCTGTTGAAATGGTCTTTGCACCCTGACAGCAATCAATAAATGAAATGCTCTGACAACAAGGAAATATCTGGTATCTGTCGCAGGCCTGTAATAAACCTGTCCAATCATTTTTTTCGGCCTGAATGATTGGACAACCGATCTGTCCGTCTCCCTGCCTCTGAAGGGAGTGTTGGGGTTACCTTCTCTGACTGGTGTCTCCTGCCGACTCTAGCTTTAATGTATACCATATAATCCATACAATACGTAAGGGATAATGTATAGAACGCCGGTCATTATCAAGAAAATAAGCCCCGACAGGGCGAACAGGACGATAATGACCGGCGAAGTTCTATACATTATCCCGCATATTACACGGCTACTTCCCAAAACGAAACAATTTATTTGCAATGTATTTGTTACCAGCATTCATAGTGTTGATCAGCAGAGAAATAGTCCGCCCAAGACGTTGACGTCGTCGCTTAGCAACCGACAGCGCTTGGGTTGATACATATCCCGCTTATTACATTGACAAGTTACCGGACTACGTGCGGAGTGATACCAAAGGCAAAAAGTCCTTTCGTTTACCTTGATAGCGGTCATTATTCATCCGTTGCCAATGAATTATCAAAAAATAATTGACCGCCGGAAGTTGTGAAGTGACCATGCGTGTGAACGGAACGTTGAAAAGACCCGTGTAATACTCTTCTTTAATCTATACCATAATACATACAATACCCTTCTCTAGCTTTAATCTATACCATATAATGCAACAAATACTATCAATGCTGAAGTATGCTACCTTACCTTGACCATACCTTAACAGACCTTCCCTCCACCCTTCAGAGCGGGGACAGCGTGAACCCTAACTGCGTGGGGATCGAGGGCGTGCTCCAGGCCTACTTCGAGAGCCTGCGGACCGTCACGCTCTACGGACCCACCAACTTCGCCCCCGTCATCAACCAAGTGGCCAAGTCAGTGTCTCTGTACAGCAGGACATCATGAGGATTATTAACATTACTAATCATAATGTTATACATATCTACCGAGTGGCCGAGTCAGTGTCTCTGTACAGCTTGATTACATGAGGATTATTAACATTACTAATCATAATGTTATACATATCTACCAAGTGGCCGAGTCAGTGTCTCTGTACAGCTTGATTACATGAGGATTATTAACATTAATAATCATAATGTTATACATATCTACCAAGTGGCCGAGTCAGTGGCTCTGTACAGCTTGAAACATGTGGATTATTAACATTAATGATTAATATCATTATTAATGATGTTATAAATAGTTATTATTATTCTATGCAACCCTTGACAAAATGCTTTACCTGCATTCAAATTAGCCTGTTTTGATCTAACTGTAATCCAATGTGTGTGTGTTTGTGTGTGTGTGTGTGTGTGTGTGTGTGTGTGTGTGTGTGTGTGTGTGTGTGTGCGTGTGCGTGTGCCTGTGTGTGTGTGTGTGTGTCTCCAGCTGTGCTGCTGAGATAACAGACGGGTCTCAGTACTTTGTGCTGCTGATGATCACAGATGGAGTGATCTCTGACATGCTGCAAACCAAGGAGGCTGTGGTAAACGTGAGTACACACACACACACACACACACACACACACACACACACACACACACACACACACACACACACACACACACACACACACACACACACACACACACACACACACACACACCTGAACACACACAACAATATATCATGTATGGGATGGAATGATCTTCTGTTTGTGATGTAATGCTCTTCTACTTGTGATGTAATGATCTTCTACTTGTGATGTAATGCTCTTCTGCTTGTGATGTAATGATCTTCTACTTGTGATGTAATGCTCTTCTGCTTTTGATGTAATGATCTTCTATTTGTGATGTGATGATCTTCTGTTTGTGATGTCACTGTCCAGGCGGCCTCCCTCCCCATGTCCATCATCATCGTAGGGGTGGGGCCAGCCGAGTTTGACGGTAAATTTCATTGGATTATATGAACTTTAAATGGTTGCTCAGCTGAATGAGACTATTTTGCTAAAGATTTTAAGTACACCTTTCTCTGTGCATGGGATGGTTTGTATTCTTTGACTTGGTTTACATTCCAATTTGAATTCCATTGTGATCTGGGCTTCCATTGTTTTTGATTCCGTTGTGTTCGATTCCATTGTGTTTGATTCCGTTGTGTTCGATTCCATTGTGTTTGATTCCGTTGTGTTTGATGCCGTTGTGATTGATTCCGGTGTGTTGGGTTCCTTTGTGTTTGATTCCGGTGTGTTGGGTTCCGTTGTGTTTGATTCCGGTGTGTTGGGTTCCGATGTGTTTGATTCCGGTGTGTTGGGTTCCGCTGTGTTCGATTCCGTTGTGTTGGGTTCCGTTGTGTTTGATTCCGGTGTGTTCCGTTGTGCAGCGATGGAGGAGCTGGATGGAGATGAGGTGCGAGTCTCCTTTAAGGGCCGTGAGGCTGAGAGGGACATTGTACAGGTAAACACACACCGGCTTTTCACAATAAAAGACTTGAAGTGGCTCTGTTTTATCTCATGGACATTAGCATCAGTTCTGATCCTAATTTAAATTATATTTATTATTATTTATTACCTAATAATTGCAATCCACATAGTGTGATTTCATTTAATGTCATTATATTTCACTTTAATTCAAACTCACTTGTGAATTTGAAAGTATTTTAGGTAGAATTCATGAGCTTTAAGTGGGACTGCTCGATTATGGAAAGAAATCATAATCACGATTATTTTGGTCAATATTGAATTCACGATTATTCAAACGATTATTTTTGAGTTTGAAAACATGATGTATTTATTCAGCATGTCTCTCCCAAACAACACTTTGTAACTGAGAACTTTGAAATTTCACATAAAAAAAAGAAAATATTCAAATGTACAGATATGCAGCTGTACTGCACTTTCTATAAAACATTGAATAAAAATATTAATAAAAAGATTATTTCGATTATATTAGTTTTGTGATTGTTTGACGCTAAAATCGTTGTGTCCCTGTACCTTCCTGCCTCGGTTCTGAGGGCTTCTGGGTAACTGAGTTCCTTGTGTCCCTGTTCCTTCCTGCCTCGGTTCTGAGGGCTTCTGGGTAACTGAGTTCCTTGTGTCCCTGCCCTGCAGTTTGTTCCGTTCCGGGACTACATCGACCGTACGGGGAACCAGGTGCTGAGCATGGCCCGGTTGGCCAAGGATGTGCTGGCCGAGATCCCCGACCAGATCCTGTCCTTCATGAAGACCCGCGGGATCGAACCCCGACCCGGCCTCTCCTGCTCCCCCCTGCCAGACCTCCCAGGACACATCTGACCCCCTACTGAGCAACCGCAGACCTATCTGACCAATCACAGAGCTATCTGACCCTACCGACCAATCACAGAGCTATCTGACCCAACCACAGACACATCTGACCCCACTGACCAATCACTGACCAACCAAAGACCTATCTGACCCTACTGACCAATGAAAGACTTATCTGACCCTGACTGACCAATCACAGACCTATCTGACCCCACTGACCAATCACAGACCTATCTGACCAATCACAGACCTATCTGAACCGCACTGACCAATCACAGACCTATCCGACCAATCACAGACCTATCTGACCCCACTGAATAACCAGAGACCATTCTGACCAACCATAGACATATCTGACCTCCATCATATCTGACCATCTTATATGACCTCCATCTTATCTGACCTCCATTGCAGACCTATCTGACCTTGTTTCCCGCTATAAGATGGAATAGTTTGTCCATGAGTTTGCTTCGTGTCTTGGTCAGATATGGTCAGTTGGGTGTGATATTAAGATCTGCAAATCATGTCTAAGAGAGTAGAGTCAGCCAATGAACAGCCAGTATTCATGAGGGAGGGTTAGGGGGAAATAGAGTCAGCCAATGAACAACCAGTATTGACGAGGGAGAATCAGGGGGAAATAGACTCAGCCAATGAACAGCCATTATTAATAAGGGCGGTTCAGAGGGAAGTCTAGACTGGATTTAAAATGCTGAGAATGTCAGTTGAAGAGGAGCAGGTGAGGGCTGGCACCACCGCATTCATTACTTGTTCTTCTACATCCGCACACACATGCGCATGCACACGCACAAACACACACACACAAACACACGTACACACTCTCACAGACACACTTGTGTGAGCCACGCCTGGCCTCTTCTGCCCAGCTGGGTACAGATTGGTTACCCCCCCGAACCCCCCACCACTTGAGAAATGCCAATCTCTGAACCCCCTGGGGGGCTGTGTGTGTGTGTGTGTGTGTGTGTGTGTCTGTGTCTGTGTCTGTGTCTACGTGTGCGTGTGCGTGTGTGTGTGTGTGTGTGTGTGTGTGTGTGTGTGTGTGTGTGTGTGTGTGTGTGTGTGTGTGTGTGTGTGTGTGTGTGACAGATGAGAGTGGAGTGAAGGATACGGTGTCAGAGAGACCACATAAAGGAGTGGAAAGATAGAGAGCCGATTAGAGAGAGAGAGAGAGAGAGAGAGAGAGAGAGAGAGAGAGAGAGAGAGAGAGAGAGAGAGAGAATGGAGACATGCGAGAGGTATGGAGAGATTCAGAGGAAGAGGAGGAAGGGGGAGTTAGAGAGATAGAGAGGGAGAGAGGGAGAGAAAGCCAGAGAGAGGGAAAGGATTGGAGAGAGAGGGAAATGGGGGAGGGGGGGAGAGAGAGAGAGAGAGATGGAGGGAGAGAAAGAGGGTGGGGGAGGGGGGGTGGAGAGAGAGAGGAAAGAGACAAGCGAGAAGGAAGTAGAGATTGGGAGATGGGTGGAGAGAAGGAGAGAACAATGAGAATGTTTAGAGAGGGAGAGAGAGAGAGAGAGAGAGAGAGAGAGAGAGAGAGAGAGAGAGAGAGAGAGAGAGAGAGAGGGGGTGAGTGGAGGGAGAGATAGAGGGAGAGAGAGAGAGAGCGTGGGACGTAGAGAAACATCAGATCAAAGTGTCTGGCTGGAGAGAGGGTGTTTGATATATATTGCGTCATCCCAACACACGTTCAGAAAATCATTAGTTGTTCCTGTTTTGTGTGTCATTCACAAAACTAACAAGACATGCAGATGTATCTAGAAGCAATAGTCCTAATACATACACGTGTAATACTTTGCCCATCATTACGCCAATCCATTCTGTCAGAGCTTGATACAGGCTGTGGAGCAGATGAACACTCCCATCTAGCGGCCTGAGTGTGCAACTACACGCTTAAAGCCCCATTCCGCTTCTACTAATTAACATCTTAATCAGAGGGTATATCTCAAAGCAGCTGTTGACTTTGTGTATCGGTTTTCCATGTTGCTGCATGAAGATTCTCTGAATCGCCGATTTAGTGTCACGGCAGGACACGAACTACTGAACTTTCAGATGCATGAGTTGTTTCTTCGCTCATCGACGTCGTAACGTTAAACCGTGTTCGCTCACACGCTGCCGATACAGTCGTCCGATCGATAATCTATACCAGGTAGCTTTATAATGTAGGCTACTATACTATCTTGTTGGGTATATCTGTGATCCGCCACCATTCTGCTGGATGACGAGGGTATAGATATCGGGGCAGGATGCGACTGGACGTTTCTCGACTCTTTACTGTTCCAAACATCATCTCCATGATTATGATCCATCCTTGCAATGATCAATATTTGATGAATTCGATATTCATTCGTTTTTCTGCACATAATCCATAAAGTGGAACGGTTTTTATTGACTCTATTTGTGATTCACCCAAAAAAGGACCTGTTGTAATACTACTTGATCGTGTTTCTGCTGTTTAATATTCCCGTCCTGTTTACTGCACTAAGAGAACAATGTCGTGTTCTGCATGTCTGAGAACTATACAAAGTGTTGTGTTTTTACTAAGCGTGATGTTGACTGTCCAAAAATAATAGAGAGATTGAGGTTATATCTCATCATATATGCACTCCACTCAACGCTGTACATTTGGAAGCTGTTTAAAGGTGCTGTTCGTAAGATTTAGGAGCTGTTTTTTTTATTTTTATTATTGGAATGGCATCGACAGCCCGTCAGCTATTAGTGAGTTGTAGCCTACAATTATCTGTTAGAATATCGGTTTCAAATCACCTGAATCTGTATGAGCCGATTTACATTTAATGATCGCTCCCTGGCTTATTTCTTACCATTCGGGGCATCTCTTCCCTGATTGAGGAGCAATCTTACCTTTTGATCTCAGATGTGTATTTTCCTCACTTCTCAAAGGTGGAATGGAGGTAGGGAAGGAGCACAGAAGGGAGGGGAGGTTTTTGAGTGATTTAGTTTCAGCGCCATGCCGTCTTGTGTTTACAGCTCTCCAATCTTACTCACAGCAGCTTTATCGCGGGACATGGCGATGTTTTGTGTTTCCAGGTTTTTCTAATCAAACGAGATGGTGTTTTATTTCCTGTGGTGCGGCGTGTACCCGAGATATGTGCGGAGAAGCTAGGACACAACATGGAGGGGATGTCTCTCATGCTGTGTCCTTCCTTGTTTTAGTCTGCACGTAATCTATAGGTTCACACTTTGCATACGTCGGACAACCACAGACCAATGGGAAAACAGGTACCATCGCTGGTGAAGGTGTTGTTTGATGATGTCTTTGTACTGAGTCTTGTGTCTTATAAAAAATATATATACATATATACCACTCGGTACGTACTATACACTAGTCAAGTCAACATACCAAAAACATGATGGTCAAGTGTTTCTTAGTCAGTACTGCAGAATGTTAGGGTGAAGGTCGGAGGTCATGACCTCAGGACACGTATATACTGGGTCTGTTTCTACATTCATGTATCCAGTAGGAATGTAGTGTTGTTGAAACTTAGACTGGAGGGGTAGTATTCTGTGTTTATGCAGGAGGTAATCTCATGGCTGTCACTTTCCATTATTTTCACAGTGGTTTAGAATAGGCCTCATTTTGTTACCGCAGTTACCACATTAAGTATTAAAAGTATTTTAATTATCCCACGCTGTCTGTCTGAAGCTTCCAGGATTTCACAGCCCATCGGCAGAACACACACACAACCCACAACGAGCTGCGATTCAGTCCATGAGAAGGATTAAGATCCACGGTACAGAGGAGGAGAGGAGAAGAGAGACGAGGAGAGAAGAGGAGACAGGAGCAGAGTGAGGTGAAGAGGAGAGGAGAGACGAGGTGAGGAGAGGAAGGACGAGGAGAGGAGGGACAAGGTGAGATGAGCTAAGGAGAGATGAGGGGAGGAGAGGAGAAGACATGGAGAGGAGAGAAGAAAGGAGCAGAGTTAGATGAAAAAAAGGGGAGAGACAGATATGAGAGAGATGATAGGAGAAGAGTGGGGTGACGAGGAGAGTCGAGGAGAGGAGAGAATCCCTTTGGAAAGATAAAAGGAGGTAAACGAGATATCCAGCTCCTCATGTGCTCCGATCTTATATACCAGTTAACCCCTTCTCCTCCCTTCTCTCTTGTTCTCTCTCCCCCCCCCCCTTCTCCTCCACCTCCTTCCCATCAGTGAGTAGTGATGTCATTACGAGCGTTGTTTTAAAAATAAAAACATATTTTTTTTACGAGCCAGTGGAAAGAAGCAGGCAGCAGGTCTTGGCGTAAGCGTGAGGCGTTTAGTAGTGAGTGAGTAGTTCCCCCCTGCGCCAGGAACACTGCGCGTTCTGTGGGGCTTTAGGTAATAGGTCAGCCTGCCGCAGCGCTGCAGCCAGAGGAGAGCTATCAATGGATCTCTTAAACAGGGTCACTTAAGAGGAGAAGGCGGTGCTGACGGAGGAGGGAGTGATGGTGGGGGAGGAGGGGGTGGTGGTGGAGAAGGAGGGGGTGGTGGTGGAGAAGGAGGGGGTGGTGGTGGAGGAGGAGGGGGTGGTGGTGGAGAAGGAGGGGGTGGTGGTGGAGGAGGAGGGGGTGGTGGTGGAGGAGGAGGGGGTGGTGGTGGAGAAGGAGGGGGTGGTGGTGGAGGAGGAGGGGGTGGTGGTGGAGGAGGAGGGGGTGGTGGTGGAGGAGGAGGGGGTGGTGGTGGAGGAGGAGGGGGTGGTGGTGGAGAAGGAGGGGGTGGTGGTGGAGAAGGAGGGGGTGGTGGTGGAGGAGGAGGGGGTGGTGGTGGAGAAGGAGGGGGTGGTTGTGGGGAAGAAGAAAAGAGGAGGAAGGTGGTGGTGGTGGTGGTGGTGGTGGATATAGAAGAGGTGGAGAAGAGGAAGGAGTAAGAGGAGCTGGGGAAGAGAGGAGTAGGAGGTGGTGACGGAGGAGGGGGTGGTGGTGGTGGTGGGGAAGATGAAAAGAGGAAGGTGGCGGTGGAGGATGAAGCAGATGTGGATAAGAGGAAGGAGCAAGAGGAGGTGAGGAAGAGGAGGATGAGGGAGAGTGGAGGAGTAGGAGGTGGTGGTGGTGGAGGGGAGAAGAAAAAGGAGATCAGTGGTGGGAGAGGTTAGAGGAGGAGATGGAGGAGGCGGAGGATGAAGAAGAGGAGGATGAGGAGGCGGTGGAGGATGAAGAAGAGGAGGATGAAGAGGCGGTGGAGGATTAGGAGGAGGGAGAGGAGGAGGTGGAGGATGAAGAAGAGGAGGATGAGGAGGTGGAGGATGAAGAAGAGGAGGATGAGGAGGAGGGAGAGGAGGAGGTGGAGGATGAAGAAGAGGAGGATGAGGAGGAGGGAGAGGAGGAGGTGGAGGATGAAGAAGAGGAGGAGGGGGTGGAGGATGAAGAAGATGAGAAGTTTGACGAAGAGGTGGTGGAGGATGAAGACCAGAGGAGGAGGAGGAGGAGGAGGAGGAGGAGGAGGAGGAGGAGGAGAAGGAGGAGGAGGAGGAGGAGGAGGAGGAGGGAGCAGGAGTCTGCCAGGGTTAAAGGGCTGCCATTACAGGACGGCAGGACCTAATATTTTTTCGGGTGGTGGAAAAAACAAGAAGTAATGTTCCCCGCTCCAGGGAACATGTCCGGGCGGAGAGGAGGGCTGCGCTCGTTGCACGTCACGGAGGAACACTCTGGAGCCGGGTGGAAAAACAACCCATCGATTCATCCACAATACCACACACTTGTACGAAATATACTCTAGAACACAACCGAATAGATTATTCAAAAAAAAAAAGGTTAGAGAACCGTAATCTAGGGCAGAGTAGGTGGGTTATTCTAGAATCGAGTGCTACAGTTGAACAGAGTAGATTAGAATACCGTAGGTCAGAGTAGATTAGGAATGGAGCAGATGTGCGGAGCACGTTTAAAGCCGTGGTGGAACAAAACCGATTGGACTCATGAGTCAGCAGTCATGGAGTCCTCCTGCACTCCAGGCGTCGTTAACCCGTGGGTACGGCTCTTTCCACCTGAGTGGCCTGCTACTCACAACAACAACAGTACGTCCAGTGTGGTGTTCCACTGACCTCACCCCCTCCTCCAGCTCCCCCTCCGCCCCCTACTGAACACTCCTCCTGTGTCGCTTGTTCTCCCGTCGCCAGCGCTCACGCGTCACTGGAGGTACAGCCAGGAGAAAAGATCTAAACGTAGACCACATGAAGGCGCCCTGAAGACCACCTGAAGACCTCCTGAAGACCCTCCTTAAGACCACCGTAGCTACCCGAAGACCACGTTAGTAGAAGCGCCACTGACAGGGCTCCTCTGAACCCCCCCTTGAAACATGGGCTGGTTAATCCAGGGGTTTGGGGTCTTGATTCACTGCCAAAAGATTCCTGGTTTGATCTCTGGTGTTTACAGTCTATAAGAGATGTCCCTAACCCTTGTCCCGAGGGGGTTTGGACATCACAGGTCCAAACATAGTTACAAAACAGGTCAGCTCTGATAAACAGAACTCATCCCTCAGGCTTATTTTACCAATCCTATATTTCCCCCTCCTGTTGGAGGAACAAATCTCTGGCTTTTCATCGTTCGATTGGGGATGTTGGCGCTGAAAAGTAAAATAGTAATGACAGATGTGAATCCATAAAAGAAGAGAGTGTGTGTTCTGCCTTTTCCAATGAAGTAACTGAAATCATGGGCAACAAAACCAAACAACAAAAATAGGTATGCCTCTTTCGGTTTCCATCTAATTCACACAGCCTTCAAAATAGCATGAAAGGCACTTTGTACAAGAGTGGCACCACATAATTACCTTACATGAATCATAAGAGACATATTCATATACTCTGGTCAGGGTCCCAGAGGGAAATCTATGCAAACAAGCGCTGGAACAAACTACACTTTGGTCAAACAGGTCATATGTAAACATTACGACTTGTTATTGTTTTTGTCCATAGGTCTTTTTTGATATACAACATGTGAATATATTAGCTTTCGGTGTCCCGGTAGCATGCAGCACTATACACGTACATCTTTGTCATGTACGCGTATGTTTCCTTATAAAATGTTGAACATGATATAGACTCTGGCATAGCAGACAGCCTTGATACGGCTGTGGGCCTACTGTAAGGCCGATTTGGACAGAAATGGTAACGACACCGGTTACACAAACCATACAAATAGCAGCTGGAAACAAGATAGTGAATGACCCGTGTAAAACCTGATTGATTTCTCAGAAGTTCTTAGGATTCCCTCTGGTTATCTAGTCAGAGCTTGAAATGACATCACTGACAGGTTATATTTGTTGGCACACACAAGCACACAAACACACACACACACACACACACACACACACACACACACACACACACACACACACACACACACACAGCGTTAACGTACGATGTGATGGTTTACCACGGCATTAGTACGGTATTGAATGTCCTTGAGGTACACAGGGCTCACCTTTGACCTTGTCCTTGTTTTGTAGGGCTGGAAAAACAAAAACAAACTAGTTTATAATGAAACCCCAGAACAGTGCCCTCTGTGGCCACTGGCCAGACAGGGTGTTCTCCCAGAGCCCTCCAGCACTCGGGCCTCCTTGGGTTCGTTCCAAAAGGTTCTTCCTAATGCTCACGCTGAGGCTTGATGCCTAGCGCCTCAATCTCCAGCACTACTGTGAATCGCCGGATTAATTATATTAAATTGTATTTTATTTGCACCGGTTTAGGACTGGTTGTGTGCGTTATGTTGTCGAGGTTGTTTGGCCTCTCCGCAGAGACTGCTTTTATCTTGTGATATTTTCACCCTTTATTTAGGGCTGGGCGATTTGTCCTAAAACAATTTGGATTTTATTTGAAGAATAACAATGATTAACAAAGGCAAAATAACATATAACTGTGAGCAGCAATGTGGGGGTCAAGCAGAATAAGACTCCATCAACTAATTTTGGTCAACAGACATAATCGGTTAGGTGGCTAGATGATGACTGTCTCAGTGATTTCACCTAAAAAGAAACATATTGGCAAATGGTTATAACAATGAAAATACATTGAAGTTGCTTTCTAAGGGCCGGAATGGATTTGCTGCTAACAAGGCGTTGATGATGCCGAATTATTTGGGCATCATCAGGATAGGGTCATAAGACTATGAGCCACGTTTGGTTTTGTTACATGAAAGCCTTGCAGAGATATGTGCTCACTTCCTGTTTGACGTCCCCCTGAGGTTAAAGGTCACCAAATTGTTTGGGTGTCCCCAGGATGATGTCATGAGTCTATATACCAAGTTTGGCTATGATATGTTAAAGAGTTGCTGAGAAATGGGCTTACTTCCTGTTTGGCGGCTTTTCCGTCAAGTTTGATTGGCTGTCGAGGCCAACCAGTTTTTGAATGGGTCTTTGTACCAAGTTTGGTTAATATATGTCAAAAGGCTGCTGAGAAATTGGCTTACTTCCTGTTTGGCAAGTTTGAATATGATATGTTTAAGAGTTGCTGAGAAATGGGCTTATTTCCTGTTTTGCGGCTTCCTCCCGTGTGAAGAGAGAGAAGTTAAAACACATCTTCATTAATAAAAGCGCTCCCTAGAGATCAGAGGTCACCAAATTTGATGATGTCAAGGTTCTAAGTATCAAGTTTGGTTATGATATGTCACAGGGCTGCTGAGAAATTGGCTTACTTCCTGTTTGGCTGCTTCGCGATCAAATTTCATTGGCTGTCGCGGATGTTTCCGTGAGAAATAATTTACTAGCTATATGGGGAGGTCTGATAGCATCACCAGACATTGAAACTTAGTTAGAAATATATCCATGTGAAGAGAGAGGAGTTAAAACACATCTTCATTCATTACAGCACCCCCTAGAGGTCAAAGGTCACTAAATTGAATAAGTGTCCTCGTGATGGTGACATGGGTCTGTTTTCCAAGTTTGGTTATGATATGTCAAAGGGCTGCTGAGAAATTGGCTAACTATTATATTATATCATAGATTATATATTATTATATTTAGATATAGAGCTCCAGGACTCTTGCGGAGCACCCAGAGAATTCTAGAATATTTACAGAACAAGGCAAAAGGCTGTGTGCGCCTCGCCATTGCGATACATCCACTGTAAACAGAGCACCTGGTACCGTGGCCGCAGGATGCTCAGGGCCCCACCCTCCTCCTTGACCCACCTCTCTCCTCCTCATTTGCATTAAAGCTACAGACACCGAAACGGCGCGTTTGGGGAAAGCTCAATGGGCTGTAAATCTGCACCACGGCTGAATTTCGGGAACGTCTTCAAATACTGTGTTTGGGGCGCACTAATACCTATCTTAAAGCATCCATAAAGTAGCATGCCATGGGACCTTTAAGATGTTGGAATAAGTGTGATGTGCTGCTGCTTTTGGTTGCCACAGACTTTAAGAAAACTCTACACACTCACTTTTTTCAGTGCATGCTGCCAAGTTGATATTTAACCTTTTTTTCAATATCGATTTTCTTTAAAAAAAAAATCGTCCTAAACCATTAATTTGGATTACGATTAAAAATCGATTAATCGCCCAGCTGTACCTTTGATATAATAAACTCAGTTTATACTTATTTGCTTGGTCAATACAGTTCTGAGCGTCTCCACCAGAGCCAGCCGAGCTGCCATGGCGTTGTTAAAGTCTACGTCGACTGTTGTGATCTGACCAATCACAACCTTCCAAATTATATACGGCAAGGTATCCTAGCAGTGGCTAGCAGGGATCCCAGACATTGCTAGCATGGATCCCAGCCGAGGCAAGCGAATCCTACCCATACCTAGCACAACCTAGGCTAGGATACGCTTGCCTAGTCTAGGCTAGGATACGCTTGCCTAGCCTAGGGTACAAGGATTTGCTAGCCTCGCGTTTCCTTGGCTAGGATACGCTAGCATGTTTAATCAGTCTGAACAGCAGCAGGAGATAAGGCTATCAGAGTTCATCAAACATCAGCGATCATCTGCGTCATTGAAGGTTTGGAAACGGTGATGACCTGTGTGTCGAATAGGGTCATTCACCCCCTCATCCTCCCTCTCTCTCTCCCTCTCTCTCTCTCTCTCTCTCTCTCTCACTCTCTCCCCCTCTCTCTCCCTCTCTCCCCCCTCCTTTCTCTCTCCCTCTCTCTCTCTCTCTCTCTCTCTCTCTCTCTCTCTCTCTCTCTCTCTCTCTCTCTCTCTCTCTATCTGTCTCTCACTCTCTCTCCCCCTCTCTCTCTCACTCTCCCCCCTCTCTCTCCCTCTCCCCCCTCCTTTCTCTCTCCCTCTCTCTCTCTCTCTCTCTCTCTCTCTCTCTCTCTCTCTCTCTCTCTCTCTCTCTCTCTCTCTCTCTCTCTCTCTATCTGTCTCTCTCTCTCTCCCCCTCTCTCTCTCTCACTCTCCCCCTCTCTCTCTCACTCTCCCCCCCTCCTCTCTCTCTCTCTCTCTCTCTCTCTCTCTCTCTCTCTCTCTCTCTCTCTCTCTCTCTCTCTCTCTCTCTCTCTCTCTCTATCTGTCTCTCTGTCTCTCACTCTCTCTACCCCTCTCTCTCACTCTCCCCCCTCTCTCTCCCTCTCCCCCCCTCCTCTCTCTCTTTCTCTCTCTCTCTCTCCCCCCCCCCCCCTCTCCCTCGGTCTCTCTCCCCCCCCCCCCCCACCCCCCCCCCCCCCCCCCCCCCCCCCCCCCCCCACCCCCCCCCCCCCCCCCCCCCCCCCCCCCCCCCCCCCCCCCCCCCCCCCCCCCCCCCCCCCCCCCCCCCCCCCCCACTCTCTCTCTCTAGTTAACTAATATTTTCTTGTTTGCAGACCAACTAACCAACCAACTCCTGTATTGAGTCGTGTCACTTGAGTAGATTAACAAACAAGCGAGTGGATATGTGGAGGGTTTTCTAGCCGGGCCGAGTTGGAGTGGAGCAAGCCGACGGTGGCCAACAGAGCTTGCGAAACGCTGGGTCAACATAAGCACTGCTTCACAGAGTTGACCAACACGGAATATGACATGATGCTCGCTCAGCACGCTGCCTGCCCACCAACTCTCCTGATCAGACGCTGGTCTCGGATCGTGTGGTTCGTCTGGAGTAGAGGTTACCCTGCATTGGGGGTATTGGCGGTGGTCTGGTCGTCCTGCCCCCTCTATGTAGTCTGGTGGTCCTGGCTCCTCTACGTAGTCTGGCCCTCAGGGTGACGTTAGGTCTGTTGTCTCTCGCTGACCTTGGCCGCTGAGCGCTGAGAAAGCACTTTGCCCCTGCACTTGTGGTAAATCACAACTGTGTGTTTCCATTTTTGTTTGAATAAAGGACTGTCCTGTCCTTTATTCAAACAACGGCAGAAACAGGCTCAGAAACACTCACGACTTTGGCATTCATGTTTGCCATTGCAATATCATTAAAAACTATTATTACCAAAGTGAATGTATATTTAGGTACATAATTGCTATAGGCACTACTAGAGGCACTCAATCCAGGCATTAAATGGCTGCATGTTTTGTATACGTTGCCGATGACATGGCCTATTTCCTCCTTAACTCCTTAAATGTGGCCTACTGATAGTCTTGCGTTGTCGACACGATGAGCCCTAAAACATAAGGAAAAAGAACAGAAAGTTCACATGAATGTGGTGAAGGAAAAAGAAAAGCCCTTCCACAGGACGTGGAGTCACTCAGTAATGTAGCTGAGGTGGTTCCACATTGTACTGCAGTAGAGCTCTCCAGGAGTCTCATTTATAAAACTGTGTGTGGGATCGTTACTAAAAGTGTACGTATGCCCAAAAGCCAAGGTTTGCGTGCGGCAAAAAATATTCAGACTTATAAAACCCTGCGTACGCACACCTCTAAGCAATCTTTGCTTTATAAATCACAGAGTGCCTACCAGTGTGCGCAGCTGAATCAGCTTCACGTTCCGCCCTGTACACGCCCCTTTTTAACCATAAATGGTCAATGCAAACAACCTCATGAATGCGATCGGCATATAAAACAGGCTCAGGTGCAAGTATTATGTCTTGTCGGAAACAATGGCAGAAGAACTGAGAAAAGCAAAAAAGCGAAATTTCAGGGAGGTTGAAGTGGAGACACGTGTGGGTGAGGTGGAGGCCTGAAAAGTAGTTTTGTCCGGCGGTCACGGGATTGTGATCACTAACAACAAAAAGCAGAGTGAGTGGCAACATGTTGCTGCAGCAGTGAACTCTGTCAGTGGCACGGAGCGCACAGTCCTAGGATTAAAAAAGAAGTGGTCTGACATAATGTTACATATGTTTATGTACCAATAAATCGTTATGGTCGCTGAAGACCCTCTCCCTCCGAATCCTGCCATTTGCATGGTCCTCCAGCAGTGCTATGGTGCAGCATTACGCACGGGGCTCACCGCTGTATTTATAAGGTTACGGTAATAAGACTGACCGAGAACACCTTGGATAATCCGTTTGTAATCACCCACGTAAAATGTTTTTGAACATAACCCCTTTTTAATGCCTGATTTGTCATGAAAAGCATCAAGAGGAGCGGACAATAATATAACGATTGTGATGAGGAGTATGTGGCTTGGTTTTCCGCACTTGGGATTTAATTGACATTTGATTATGTGTTTACAGTGTCACCTAAAAATATTATGTTATTAACACATGTTGGACAGATGCTTTATTCAATGCAATTGCGCCGTCAGTGGACAGTATGGAGTGACGGAATTAAATATAGAGAATTTTTTTCATTTCTATTCTAAGGAGATGTTTCTGGAGTTATAACGGAGTAATAACGCAGTTGACTTAAATTATTCTGATTACATAGATTTAACGCATGATACGGGTTGAAATTAACGCTATGCTAATGGACGATGATAAAACATAATCGTTCTTCTCCACATTGCACTGCAGTAGGCCTCAGTGGGGGTGCTTCTGGTCCAGACCCTGTCCAGACCTCAGTGGGGGTGCTTCTGGTCCAGACCTGTCCAGGCCTCAGTGGGGGTGCTTCTGGTCCAGACCCGGTCCAGGCCTCAGTGGGGGATGCTTCTGGTCCAGACCCGGTCCAGACCTCAGTGGGGGGTGCTTCTGGTCCAGACCCTGTCCAGACCTCAGTGGGGGTGCTTCTGGTCCAGACCCGGTCCAGACCTCAGTGGGGGGTGCTTCTGGTCTAGACCCTGTCCAGGCCTCAGTGGGGGATGCTTCTGGTCCAGACCCTGTCCAGGCCTCAGTGGGGGGTGCTTCTGGTCCAGACCTGTCCAGACCTCAGTGGGGGTGCTTCTGGTCCAGACCCTGTCCAGGCCTCAGTGGGGGTGCTTCTGGTCCAGCCCCGGTCCAGACCTCAGTGGGGGGTGCTTCTGGTCCAGACCCGGTCCAGACCTCAGTGGGGGGTGCTTCTGGTCCAGACCCGGTCCAGACCTCAGTGGGGGGTGCTTCTGATCCAGACCCGGTCCAGACCCACACTGAGGAGCCGGTTCCCAGAGGAGCGAGCGGGCCAGAACACAAGCGCTGCATGTGTCCTGTGTGTTTGTGGGGCTGAGGTGAACCCAGCCCAGAGCCATAACTCTGAGCAGAGTGGAGGTACTGTTACACACTTATTACACGCTAGATGTTTGGAGGCGCCGACGCTGGGACGCTGTTTCTAGGAGTATGGAGAAGGTTTTAAACTCTCGCATCAACAAAGGCGGCAGTGTTGAACTTTATGATTTTATTATTCTGATCTCTGATCGAATCACTTTCAAGTCAATGTGGAAAAATAAATCGTCCGTATGTAAACACTTTGCTGGAGTAATCGTATGTTTATGATCAAATAGGACATATGATCAACATAATTTATGTTGGACTTTATTTGGGTGGGATTAAGTCTGTAGGATTAGGCTACTGCATGCGTTTGTCTGTGAGTGCACACGCGCAAGAGAGTTGGTGTATTTATGCGTGTGTGTGTGTGTGTGTGTGCGTGTGCGTTTCCGTGTGCGTGTGTGTGTGTGCGTGTGTCTGTGAATTGAAGTGTGTACACACCTTTGGACCTGTCGGGCTCCTGTCTATTTATTGACTTCAGGCAGAAGTCTGTCGTTATTCACTTTATGGCTTGATCTGATTGATTAATATGCGTCAAAAGTAAAGCGTGTGGTTGCCAGCAACCAGGAGCCAGTACTGCCAGGCCTGCCGTCGCGCGTGCGTCACAGCCAATGGAAGAGCAGCGAGCAGTCGAGCCTTCATAAACCGACCCTCCGATCACGTGACTCCACACGATGGGCTCCGTCGGAGTTCGCGTCGACCTCCTCACTCTAGAGCTGCGCTACTGGACTATGTTGTTGTGCCGGAGAGCGAACGAACCCCCTTCCACATATTTTCCGAAGGACTCGTATCGCCTCTCGAGGTGAAGTGTAGGGATCTTGAGTACTGCCGCACCGAAGGTAAGCGCACGTTTTCCGATGTATCGATTGGTTGAACAGTATTAGTGGAGGTGAAGAGATTAGATCAGTGTCAGAGTTATCGTGCAGGAGAGTGACAGGCTGGGGACGGCTGGAGTGGGGCTTCCCCTATCACAGCGGCACGTTGGCCCAACACACGTCGGGCAGAATTTATGAATCCAATGGAGGGTAAAGCATTTGTAAAGGACACTGCATTTTATATAACTTGCTACTAAGTTGTAAGTTACCTTCTTTTCAGTCCTCACAATCTTCATCGGGCGCTGTCTACCATTTACCGGCCTGATTTAAGTAAAATTTAATCTTAATGACAGTCACATCTCAACTAAATAAAAGTCAAATTTATCATCTGCAGGGACAGGCTGGTTTGCTTCTTCGCTGCGTTCCTTTCTAAATGTATTTCTGCAGGGCGCATGCTGGACTGCAGTTCCCCAGGCGGCCGCAAGGAGGCGCTGCCCCACCCCTCGCTGCTCAACAACGCTTCTGTTTATCGTCACTTCGTTTCTGACTCCTTTAAGGCTTTCAAAGACTTTAAAAAAAACAAAAAAAACATTAACTCCATTGAAATGCACATGAGGATATTTAGACAAGACAAAAGCAGCTATTATTATTCTTATTATCTGTCATGTATAACTATTTATATACCGATAAATCAAGGTAGTCGGTTTAACAGTTAATAACTTAATCCACACTTATTTTAATGGATGCGTCCGAAAAACCGTAGTGTTGCGGCGTGCGTATTGATCTGGTAGGCTACTTAGAATCGCGGGAGCCTCCCGCAAGGATTGAAGTTACACGCTATAACGAAGAACAGGTGTGAGGTCTGCGGTATCAGCGGCCCTGGACGCGGAGCCGCGAGTTTTTCCATGAGCAGCGGGTGGGAATCCAGACCGCTGTTCCTCATGTCCAGATTGCGCCGACCTTGCAGAGCGGAGCAGCTGCATCGCACGCTCTCTGCATTCCAGCCTCCTCACACGTGGTTCACTTTCATTTGAGCCCCCCCCCCCCCCCGACCTAAAAAGCAGGTCGTGCAGCGAAAAGAGGAGCCGGTGCAAATTCTGTTGTCCTCAGACGTCCAGCACTGATGCATGTGGTGTCTGACGGCCTGCGGGTTGGTTCTAAGACGAGTCTTTATCAGGGCTGCGTTAGTGGCTGATCATTGGTTTGATTAGCAGGAAGGCAGGACTGTACTTGAGTGACCATTGGCTGCATCGTTCATTGGCATATCCAGTAAAGCCCTCAGTAAGACCAGGTTTGACAGAACCTTACCTCCAGGTTCTGTCAGAATAAGTTGACAGAACCAGTCAAACTATGGTCTGTCTCCGACCATAAGGTGAGAGAACCGGTCAATCTCTCTGGTCTGTCTCTGACCAAAAGGGGACAGAACCGGTCAAACTCTCTGGTCTGTCTCCGACCATAAGGTGACAGAACCGGTCAAACTCTCTGGTCTGTCTCCGACCATAAGGGGACAGAACAGATCAAACTCTCTGGTCTGTCTCCGACCATAAGGTGACAGAACCGGTCAAACTCTCTGGTCTGTCTCCGACCATAAGGTGACAGAATCAAACTCTCTGGTCTTTCTCCGACCATAACTTTGCTTTGCTTCCCTCTCAGGACCTGGAAGGAGAGGACCGTACCACAGCTCTCCACCGGCCCCTCTAGAACCCCTCTAGAACCCCTCCAGAACCTGAGCCATCAAGGCGGCGGAGAACGCACACCGCCCGCCGGAAGCCCGCTCGGGGATGGTCGATCACCTGTCGTTTGGCGAGGAGACCTTCCTGTGCTACGCCGGTCACCATGGCAACGGGCCGGCCTCGTCGCCCCCGCCGCCGGGCGCCACCGGGACAGACGACTCCGTCTACCACCACCACCACCACCACCACCACCACCAGCGCCACCTCCAGGAGCTGACGCTGTTCTCCTCGCCCTTCAGCTCGGAGGACGACCTGAGCGACTCCAGCCCAGGCTCCTCCCTCTGCTCAAGCCCCGACTCTTCCTCCTCCTCCTCCTCCTCCTCCTCTCTGGGACACCTCCTCCTGGACTCCTCCTCTTCGCGCTATGAGGGCAGGAGTGGCAGCAAGGGGAGCAGCTCTTCCTCTGGGAGGGAGAGCCCCGACGCCCTGCTGGACCTCCTCCTCTCGCAGGGCTCGCTCTCCACCCCTCTGGTGAGCCACGGGGGCAGCCCGCCCTCCAGCACCTCCTCCTCCTCCTCCCCGCTGCTGCCCATGGGCCTGGCCTGGGAGGCCCGGAGGGAGCAGCGCCTCAGCCTCCTGTCGCAGGGGGGCAGGGAGGAGGAGGAGGAGGAGAGCTTTGTGCTCCCCGTCTTCATGGAGGAGCTCCACGAGCCCTCTGCGAGCCTCCTCTTCCAGCCGACCCTGGAGGAGATCGACGAGTTCCTGGAGGAGAACATGCAGGCGGCCGCCGGGAAGGAGGAGGAGCAGGTGATGGAGGAGGACGACGAGGGAGAGGAAGAGGCGGCGGAGCGGATGTCAGAAGACACCGAGGCTGGGAGTCCCAGGGCGTTGGCGGCGGCAGTCCTCCGGTCGGAGGAGGAGACCTCGGACCAGATGGTTCCTGTGGCGTGCGGCGCCGTCGTAGCCCGCTCCCCCGGGACCTCAGCGGCGAGCGACGAAGCGTCCGCCGCTGAGAGCGAGCCCTCGTCCCCGTCGGCGGCGTACGCCGGTCGTACCGCCCGCTGTGGCTCCGCGTGGAGCGACGGGGCCGCGGCGGTCGCCGTGAAGCAGGAGGAGAGCCTGTCGCCTCCCGCCTCCACGGACGGCTCCGACGCGTCCTCCACGGCGCCGGTGATCCTGCAGATCCAGCCGATCCAGATCAAACAGGAGTCCGCCTTCCCCCCCGCGCCGACGCCCAACCCGGCGGCCCCCCAGCCCTCCTCGGACATCAAGATCGCCCAGCTCCTGGTCAACATCCAGGGCCAGACCTTCGCCCTGGTTCCCCAGCTGGTTCCCCAGGTCAGCGTGGCCGGAACCGCGACCCCGGGAACCGCGGCCGTCCCGCCCTCCAAGTTCGTCCGCATCGCCCCCGTGCCGATCGCGGCCAAGCCGGCGGGGCCGGGCGAGGGCGGGGACCCGGCTGAGGGCTTCCTGTTCGCCAGCCACAAGTACCAGAAGAGCTCGGTGGCCGACCTCATCAAGATGCACAAGTGCTCGTTCCCCGGCTGCAACAAGATGTACACCAAGAGCAGCCACCTGAAGGCCCACCTCCGGAGGCACACCGGGGAGAAGCCCTTCGCCTGCACCTGGCCCAGCTGCGGCTGGAGGTGAGACTGTTACTATTACTAGTACTAGTTACTGTTAGTTACTATAACTTTTACTGTTACTTCTACTAGTTGTCCCTTCACCTGCACCTGGCCCGGCTGCGGCTGGAGGTGAGACTGTTACTATTACTAGTACTAGTACTAGTTACCATTACTAGTTACTATAACTTTTACTGTTACTTCTACGGCTGCGGCTGGAGGTGAGACTATTACTATTACTAGTACTAGTACTAGTACTAGTAATAACTAGTTACTTTTACTAGTTGTCCGTTCACCTGCACATGGCCCGTGCAGGTACACTGTTACTTTTACTAACACTAGTTGCTAGAGCTATTAAGTGGAGGGAAGACCAAAGATCACTATTACTAGTTAATGGTTATTATCACTATCTGGCCTTTGCCTGAACCAGTTGAGGATGGAGGTAAGACCGAGCATTGTTTACCAGTTACTAGTTACTAGTTACACATTTTCAGAGGATGGAGGTAAATACTCTCCACTCATGCTGCCAGCCTTAATAACTCTTAACTTAGTTACATGTTTCTCGCCTATCATAATATCCATTCACATAAAGTCATTGATTAGCGAACAAGATGGCTAGCATGTCGCTTAATTCTAGCTATCAGTTGCGGCGCTAAAGTATGTCAACAGAGGTCAGAGGTTAGCCTACGATGACCTAGTTTGTGGGGTCATCGCTATGTATCATAAAAAAACGGTTTTGAGGTTGTAATCTTGGTCTTCGATTGGGGAAATGACTCTAAAAACAAACTTTGACAAAGTTTTATGAGACTTTTGGCATTTTGTTTCCCAATGCGTCTGACACAGACCTAGAGGCTGGGGGAGTTTATGTTCTGTTTGCAGAGGCAGTAGAGGTTAGAGCTTACTAACTAACAGACTGGAAACTCACGCTTTTACTTTGAAATGAGGCTAACTATGGGATAATATTTTACCTTTACATATTGCAAAGTGGCCAATCCTTATTTGGAATAGAAAAATATACACAAATGATCGAACAAGGGCGGAATAGTGCAGGGTTCCCCCAGCTGAAAGGTTGTAGGTTCCAACCCCAGTCTGCACAACATTACATTTACATTCAGGGCATTTTGCAGACGCTTTTATCCAAAGCGACTAAACATAAGTACATTCATCAGAAGAAGGAAGACAACAATATATCGCTGTCTGTACAGTAAGGATTTTCATTGAACCGAATACCAAGCACTAACAGTAAAGAGACTAAGACTATTCTGCAAGGACGAAGAACATACCATAAGTGCGTAAAAGGGTTGTGTGGGGGTAGGGTGGCACAACCATGTTGGCATCCCTAGAGCAAGGTACCCCCTTACCCTGACTGGATCTAACAATCGCAGTGAGGATCTTTGAAGGAATGCGTCTGCTGAATGAGAGAAAATGAATATCGCTACAGGGGGTTTTGGGTTGAAATGACACTCATGTGCATGTAGGCAGCTCTTGGATGATTGATCAGACGACTCAGTGATGCCCCAGGGGGCCGCAGTGTGTGGAGGTGTAGCGGGGACCAGGGTCCGGACCAGGCCGGTCCCAGCCTGCTATCTGCGTGTGTGTGTGATAAGATAGGAGAGCGTTTGAACTGCAGCGGGACTTTGAGCCCTGGGAGGAAGGCCTCTTGTTTACCCCTCAGTCTGTTAACTCTGTTAGCCTGCTGTCGCTGCTGCACGCACACGTACGTCACACAAACACACATCCATGCACGCACACACACAAACACAAACATGCACGTGTACAAATATACACAACCGCACACATGTTTTATGCACGCCCCCACAGTCACGCACAAGCAAACATAGATACACGCGTGCACACTCACACAAATATGAATGCACGCACACACACACACACACACACACACACACACACACACACACACACACACACACACACACACACACACACACACACACACACACACACACACACACACACACACACACACACACACACATATAACACACACACATAACACACACATGTAACACACACACATAACACACACATGTCCATGCACATATCCAACCACACACATATTTTATGCATGCCAACACACACACTCGCACACAAACACACACACACACACACAATACTTATTGTGTGTTGACATCCGGAATAAGTGTGACTGATTTAATCTTTGAATAAATGGCCTCACACCAGTGTGTGTGTGTGTGTGTGTGTGTGTGTGTGTGTGTGTGTGTGTGTGTGTGTGTGTGTGTGTGTGTGTGTGTGTGTGTGTGTTGCTGTTTATTATGTACTATTATGCACCTATAGTTTTTTTTATTGCATAACATAATACTATGTGGGCAACGAATCGATCTTACAGACAGACAGCCAGGGAGACAGACAGACAGCCAGGGCGGCCGACCGACAGACAGAGGTCTGCTGAAGATTAGCACCATCTTCTCCGCAGCCTCTCGGCCGTCAGCCGCTGGCGGGACACAGCAGCCCCTCTGTGAGCACTGACACGTGGAACTGTTTGGTAGAGCGTCAACACCCACACGCACTCAGCTGAGAACCAGAACCAGAAGAGGTTCTGCGTCTGAACCTCCAGGGAGCTAGGGGTCCGACCAGGTCTACGCCTTCACTGAGACCCCCCATCGTCCCTCCTAGCCCCACCCACCCCCTCCTCCATGGTGTGGAGACACAGTGAGAAGGGGGGGGGGGGGCAGAGGGGCGGGGGCTAGGAGGGCATGGATCCCCTCGCTGGAGGCTTTCGTCCGCAGCGCTTATCACAACACGCCTAGCGGTCTGAGAGCCTGGAGAGAGGAGCCTGGAGCAGGACGCCCTGGGCTATCAGTTCTGCTGGAGAGAGAGCCTTGTGCGTGTGTGTGCGTGTGCGTGTGTGTGTGTGTGTGGGGGTGCGTGTGCGCGTGCGTGTGCGTGTGTGAATGCGAGCAGGTGTGCTCAAAGGGGGACGGGACGGAGAGAGAGAAGTGTGTTTGTGTTGGAGAGTCAGAGGGCGATTGAGAGAGTGCGAGGGTGTTTGTGTAGGTGTGTGTGCATTTGCGTGTGCGTGTGCATGTGTGTGTGCGTGCATGCGAGCCGGTTTGTGTCGGGCGGACTCTGAAAGAGCAGTGTATGACCCAACAGGCCAAACCCCAGTTTTTGTGAATGGTTCTTAAAGGAGCGCACCCGGCAGGTCGCAACAGGTGCTGATCCCCGCTGTTACAGTAACATATGAAGACGAGTGGCAGTTGGCCGCGCTTTTAATAATCTCCCGAACAACGCGTCGTCCCGTGTCTCAGCTTGAACATGTGTACAGCCTCAGCTCCAGGCTCTGACACGCGTGTCACAGCGTGTGTGTGTGTGTGTGTGTAAGCGTGGGTGTGGGCGTGTATTTATATCCCTGTGTGTGCGTGCATACGCGTGTATGCATGTGTGTGTGTGTGTGTGTGTGTGAGTGCGTGCACGTGTGTGGGTGAGGGGTGCTCGTGCACGTTGCAGCACATGTGTAACTGGGCAGGCTCCAGGGATACAAGTTTGGTCGGGTGTGTACGTTTGTGTAAGAAGTACTTTTGGAGAATATGCTAGTGTTTAGGCCGTCCCTCTTAAAAGGGTTCTGCGTTGCACCCCAAATGTCCCTTCAGGCCTCCTACAGAAAGACGTCTATAACCCCTACCTGCTCTTTCATGAGTATGTATTTCACTGTAAGCAGCTTTGGAGTGAAGCTCAATAACTGCATGATAATAGAAACTAATTTTTTTTGTGACGTTTGAGCGGGGCCTAGACCCAAAGCCTACAGAGTGTTAACCTAAAGCCCTTTAAACTGCACCAACAAGACATCATTCTCACAGTTTGCCACAATCTTCTCAGAGGTGGTACTTGACTGTACAATTCACATGATCCTTCCATCAGCGGTCATCAACGGGGCTTGAACGCTGGCCTCAAGAGTGCTAGCTCACAGCTCTCTCCGCGCCCTCGTGGGTTGTGACAGCGATGGTCGGATGTTATCGATGACAGCAAGATAGACATGATGGTATTATGTTTAAAACTTGCATTATGGTCAAAACGAAACAAACCTCAGCAGGAATTGAACCCCAGGTTAAGTAGCAGGAATTGCTGCGACTTAACCTTTGAAATATTTTTTTTTGGGATCGCTGTTACCACGGCGATTCATCTCGTTGTGAGCCCATGGATATATTGCACACACGCACGCATATGTATTTATATATCTATACAGTATATAGATATATAAATTACTGTGTGTGTGTGTGTGTGTGTGTGTGTGTGTGTGTGTGTGTGTGTGTGTGTGTGTGTGTGTGTGTGTGTGTGTGTGTGTGTGTGTGTGTGTGTATAAGAGCACTACCAATACTTGGCTTTGAGGACCCATGCATACACATCTCCTCTCTACATTAGAGATGTCACAGACCGTACGGTACGCAGCGCCGGTCACCATACTTGAGCAGGGAGAGAGGCGGCGAGGAGCAGATATCAACCGCTCAGCAGACACACAGATACCAGAAACCTCCGCTCTCTCGCGTGACTCAGGCCTCACGCCAACCGCAGTCAGACAAGTCAAGGCCGGTGATGGAGCAACAAGAAACCATGAGATCATCACACACACACACACACACACAGACGCACACACACACACACTCACAAACGGTGTGTTCTTGTTAATCGCTACATAATACAGTTAATTCCCCCCCCCCCTCCCCCCCCGCTGTAGTAATGTCGTAATGACAACAGTTACCGTAGTAACGTACAAATAAAGTTTGTAAAGTGAATCAAACTGGAACTGAGCCACGCCCCTGATGATGAAAACACATGCACATAGACAAAAAAGTACACGCATACACCCACATGCACACGTTCACGCTCACACACACACACACACACACACACACAGGCTCGATCACAGACACTCCATCATTCACTCACTCACTCAAACGCACACACACGTACACACACACATACACACACACACACACACACACACATGCAAACACTCACACACACACACACACTCACTCGCTCTCGCTTTCTCTCACCCCTTCCTGTCTGTTGATCCTTTCTCTGCGTTCTTCTATCGCGCGTTAACGTGATGAACCCTGACGTCTTTACACCTCCGTCACATATCACACTCATTCACACATTCACACAGTCTCACTCACACACCACCCACACACACACTCACTCACACACACACCACAACCACACACACACGCACTCACTCACACGCTCATAGAATCACACACTCAAACACTCACACGCTCTCAAACACACTCTTACAATCACACACTAACACACTCATAGACACACACACACACACACACACACACACACACACACACACCCCAGCCCTGATGTGTGTATGGTACAACAACATGGTCTGACATGTTTGAGTTGTGTAGCATGTTTGAGTTGTGTAGCATGTTGGAGGTGTGTTCCGTGTTAAATGTGTGTAGCGTGTTTCAGTTGTTTAGCGTCTGTGTGTGTGGAGCGTGTTCGATGTGTCTAGCGTGTTTCAGTTGTGCAGCTTGTGTGTGTATGTGTAACCATAACCTGCTGTTTGTTTCTGACTGGTTAATGTTCGACCAGCACAGTCGATCTGTTGTTTCTGTACAGCAGAATCTGAATCTGTCAAAACCCCCAAACCATGTGATCCCCCAACCCCACCAAACACACCCCAACACGTCCCGCCTCCTCGCCCACCCCCCCGCTAACGTTCCCTGCCCCCCCCCCCCCCTCCTTGTGCCCAGGTTCTCCCGGTCGGACGAGCTGTCCCGCCACCGCCGGTCCCACTCCGGGGTGAAGCCCTACCAGTGTGTGGTGTGCGAGAAGAAGTTTGCGCGCAGCGATCACCTGTCCAAGCACCTCAAAGTCCACCGCTTTCCACGAAACAGCAGGACGGCCCGATCCGGAACCTGAACCCCCCCCCCCCCCCCCCCCCCCGCCCGGGACAGCCAGGACACCCCCGGCACCTGACACCCGACCCGGACCCAGGGGCGTGCGTGTGTGTGTGTGTTTGTGTCCGGGGCGAGAGACACAGAGCGCCAGAGAGAGAGAGAGAGAGAGAGAGTGTGGTAACAGTACGCTGTCGGTCCACCTTTTCTGTTCCAAGGGATCGTTTGCTGGACGTTGTGACGTCAGCCGCCAACCGTGCCGTGTGTGCTTTTGTGCGTGTGTCTCTGTGCGTGTCTGTCTCTGTGTGTGTCTCTGTCTGTGTGTGTGTGTGTGTGTGTGCGTGCGTGTGTGTCTCTGTGTGTGCGTTCGGCATGTACGCGTGACGCATGCTGGCGCTGCTGTGATAATTTATTGGGTGGCGAGGTCTCTGGGGGGGGGGGCGCAGAGTGTCACGGAGACCTGAGCCGCCTGAACTGGGACCAGCAGCATAAGCTTTCCCCCCCGTCCCGCTCCTCTCACGCTGAATCACGTGAAGCCCCGCCCGGACGTCCTGGGGTCCTACCCTTTGGTTTGTGCGTTCATCATCGTCATCCTCATGAACTCCTTCGGCAAGGCGAGGACTTTTACTTTGAAATGTGGGATCTATTGAGAGGATTCCTCTCCAGAGTCAATGATGCACCCACGTTCCTTAATCTTCAACAAGCCGGGCGGGTTGCCAGGGACGACCAAGGAGCTCGGACGTGACCCCTGACCTCAGACAGGTGCAGGAGACAACACCAGAGTGGCTAGCTTGGGTTAATGTTGGATTATTGCCCACAGTCCCGGGCTGCGTCGTTATGTAACTCTGTTGACGGCCGGTCTGGGACAAACAGACTCTTCTGTTCCTTCTGTTCCTGGCTTGTTCTGGTGGGGGGGGGGGGGGGGGGGGGGGCGGGTTAAAACACTCTGACCCTCCCCTCAAATGTGCCCCTACGACAGAGACAACAGCGTCACTAGTCCTCTGGAACGGGCCAGTGGTGTACAGTGTAAAGTGCCTTCCGGAATACCCCCGTAACGGAAGGAACAGTTCCTTCCTTGAGAGAAGGCTGAGGGTGACCCCTGTTCGATGAAAGGTGCCCCTTTGCTGACTTTCCCCACTGCCCCTCAAATATGTGTGCACGCCACTGCTGATTCTGAAGGGTCTGTCCTGTATGGGAAATAGTGTTATTAAGTACTGTACCTGGATAGGACTGTTTGATGGATTGAGTGGAAGAACACACGATTCCATTGCTAAGAATTGCTTTTTACTTTTCGAAATACATCACCATGACAATATAGTTTGCCTGTTTCTCTCGAATTTTAACTGGAATTTACGAAATGTTGGGGCACCATCTGGTCCTAGAAAGGGGCAAATGTTAACGTACATCTCATTTCAACTAATATAAACACAAGTGTATCTTTCCATTTAGCTTTTATCCAAAGCGACTTACAATAAGTACGAGTGTCAGTTCCGAACATAACAAGCAGATCTTTCCGAACATCAGTATTTAGTTCCGAACATAACGATCCGTTCTTTCCAAACACGAGTGTATAGTTCCGAACATAACGACCGCAACTTTCCGAGCACGAGTGCATATTTGGGAACATAAGGAGCGGATATTTTGGAACGCGAGTGTATCTTCCTGAGCCTGATGAGCATCTATTTCTAGACACCAACAGTAGGCCGTGTGTTGCTCTGCCTCCCAACCAACACATAATAAAACTCTTACGGTTCTCGCCCAAACCACACCATTTCATACCTTCCACTGGTCAGCACACAAATGTTCTCAGCTCTGATGTGGGTTCCAGTGACGGCTTATGATTAGGATTTTTTTTTGGAGTAATAAGTGCTTTTAAAAGGCAACTATGCTAATCTCTGGGCGATTACGCTGTAATGCTTTGTGGAGGAAGACAACATGGAAGGTGTTCAGCAAGCAGAGTGCTGAGTCATCAACCGTCTTCAAACCTCACATCTGTCCCACATTAGATCAACTCTCATCCAACAGATCATTTGAATGATGTAGGCGGTGTGTGTGTGTGTGTGTGTGTGTGTGTGTGTGTGTGTGTGTGTGTGTGTGTGTGTGTGTGTGTGTGTGTGTGTGTGTGTGTGTGTGTGTGTGTGTGTGTTTACATGAATGTGTTTGAACTTGTTATGCATGTGTGGGTGTTTTTGTTTGTTCGCACTTGTCTTTGTGTGTGTGTGTGTGTGTGTGCGCGCGCGTGTGCGTGTGTGTGTGTGTTGGGAGAACCAGTTGGATCAAAATGTCTGGGCACTAAATGGTTTATCGAATGACACCAGACTATGTTGTTTCCACACTTCTTAGTAATAGGATGAACAAATGCTTACCCGTCTCCTATCACCAACCCTAACCTAGCCTTCCCTAATCTTATGTTGGGAGGTTAGTCAGCTACTGGGTACACAGTAATCCATCAAGGATTAGTGCGTTTCTAAACGTTGTTCTTCAACCATTCCTCAGCCATTTCTGTAAAACCCGAGCCTTAATCAGCCAGTTTCATATAAAGATATGAAATATGAGCAATTGAATGTACAGTATGTAAATACCAAAGAAGACGAAAGCTGTGATCTCTGCAATTGTGTATTTCTACAAATGTGTAAATGAAGTGTACATAACGTTATAATTCGATATATTATAAAATGCCAGAGCTTTATTTTTTGTAAGATGTTTTTTGCAGCGTTTTAATGTGATCACATGTTTCATTATTCTGCAATCATCTGACAAAGAAAAATCTGCCAAAAAAAATCTATTTGTGTGTCGTATTTGTTCAAGAAATCCATTTGCAAATAAAAACTCTAAGAAAAAAAGTTTGCTGTTTGATTTTGCAACCCAAGCCTGCAGAGCGGAGCAGAAGCGCAGCGTTCGGTTCACCTTCTCCTTCTCCTCCGGCTCTCCCTACCAGCAGGAACCGGGGCCGGGCTAGGTTCCACCCCCGACCAAACACAGATCCACTATTGGAACCACTCCTGTGGCGTCCGCGACAAAGCAGTATTCAGGGAGGAGAACCAGGGGAACGTAGAACCAAAGAACCCAAAGTATGAGGGAACAAAGAAACAAATAGTCTATAGAACCAGAGAACGGAACCAACAGTCTATAGAACCAGGGAACAGAACCTAGAGTTCATAAAACCAGGGAACAGAGAACCAACAGTCCATAGAACCAGGAGCCAAGGGAGAACTGAAGAACCGGGATCACCGCGGAAAAGACAAAGAAACAACTAAAGACGAAGGGAACCAGGGGAACCGAGGGATGAGAGAACCAGGGGTACGAGGGATGAGAGAACCAGGGGTACGAGGGATGAGAGAACCAGGGGTACGAGCGAACCTGAGGGGAGCTGTAGCTCAGGCCAGTTGCAATACTGGGGGGGGTCTGCTGGGACTCGGTGGTCTCCTAGCTCTTCTGTCTCCGGCCCAGTCTCCTAGCTCTTCAGTCTGCAGCCCAGTCTCCTAGCTCTTCAGTCTGCAGCCCAGTCTCCTAGCTCTTCAGTCTGCAGCCCAGTCTCCTAGCTCTTCAGTCTCCAGCCCAGTCTCCTAGCTCTTCAGTCTCCAGCCCAGTCTCCTAGCTCTTCTGTCTGCAGCCCAGTCTCCTAGCTCTTCAGTCTGCAGCCCAGTCTCCTAGCTCTTCCGTCTGCAGCCCAGTCTCCTAGCTCTTCAGTCTGCAGCCCAGTCTCCTAGCTCTTCATTCTGCAGCCCAGTCTCCTAGCTCTTCAGTCTGCAGCCCAGTCTCCTAGCTCTTCAGTCTCCAGCCCAGTCTCCTAGCTCTTCAGTCTGCAGCCCAGTCTCCTAGCTCTTCTGTCTGCAGCCCAGTCTCCTAGCTCTTCAGTCTGCAGCCCAGTCTCCTAGCTCTTCTGTCTGCAGCCCAGTCTCCTAGCTCTTCAGTCTCCAGCAGCCAAGTCTCCTAGCTCTTCAGTCTCCAGCAGCCAAGTACGCTGCTCCTCTCCAAGCCGGCCCAATGTGCTGTTACTTATATTTGTTGTCACTCTGTGGTTAAGGCTGATTGAATGAAATGACAAAATAATGCGCCGTCTTTCATGTGCAAAGACAAAGAGAAAACGCTGGTGTGGCGAGGAATGCTGCCGTGAGATTTGTACCACATGGTGAAACCTCACGGAAAATATTCTCTCCTTTTCCTCTCAGGTCTGCTTCTCCCTGACCTGGTATATATCAAGCTGCCACCTTCCTCCGCACGCACAAACACACACACACACACACGCACACACACGCATGCGCACACACCAGCGGGCACACACACACGTGCACGCAAACTCGTACACGCACATGCACACGCACGCACGCACACACACACACACTCACACACACCGTGTTTGCTGACTCATGGTGACAGTTCGGAGTTGCATAGCGGCGCCCAAAAATGTGAGAGCAAAGGAGATTTGCATGCAGGCACGATTGAAAACGTCCGCCAATTATTACCTCAGCCACTACTATTACAGCGCGCACGCACCGCCTTAATCTGAACACATCCAGCGCTGCGTGTGTGTGTGTGTGTGTGTGTGTGTGTGTGTGTGTGTGTGTGTGTGCGTGTGCGTGTGTGCGTGCCTGCGTGTGCACGTGAGGTTTGTTCCTGCATGCACTATGCGTTGAGAAATGATTCAGGAACAGCAGTCAGGTTTAACGCGTCACATCTGGAGCCAAGACCACCAGAGACCTGAGAGGCCAGACCCCCGCCTGGGCCCTGAAGTACTGAATACTCTGAGTTAAGTAGGACATGGAGGTCTGCTGTAACTGTGCTCTGGGCCCCGTCTGAAGTCTGGTTTGTTAAGCTGGGGCCTGTTTAAAATAAGCGTCATATATAGCTCCAAATTTGCATAGTTTGGGTTCTGTGCTGAGTATGAATGTGCCACAAACACACACGTATGTACGAGCGCACACACACTGGCGTGCAGGAGTACACACACACACCCACAGATACGCATACATGCATACAAACATACACACAAACGCGCGCAAGCACACACACACACACGTAAATCTATGTTTGCCATGAAGGCATTCTGAGGGTGAGTTTGTGTGTGAGTTCCTGCGTGCACTGTGCGTTGAGAACTGATTCAGGATCAGCAGTCGGTTTTAACGCGGAGTCGAGACCACCTGAGAGGCCAGATCCCCGACTGGGCCCTGAAGTACTGGGTACTCTGAGTTAAGTAGGACGTGGATGTCTGCTGGTACAGTGTGATTGGGGCTCCGTCTTTGTTCGACTGGGTCAGTGTAAAATAAGGGTCATATATACCTCCACATTTGCATAGTTTGGGTTCTGTGCTGAGTTTGAAAGTGTCACACCAAACACACACACACCAACATACACACATACAGACATGGAAACACACACACGCACGCAAAGACACATACACACATACATACACACACGCAGGGATATGGTTCCAAGTATTCATGTCAACATATATGGGGCGCTGTGGCTTAGATGGTTAAAGCGCCTGTCTAGTAAACAGGAGATCCTGGGTTCGATTCCCAGCAGAGCCTTTTAGAGGAGATGCAGTAAAGGGGACAGGACCATCGATCTCTAGATTCTGAATAATTACATAATAAGTGTGTATTGGGGCTCTTCATATAGATCTTTGTACAACAGGTTGCCTGAAGGATTTCTTGATTAGACAACAGTTGTCGTCTAAAGTCTGAATGTCAGGCTACGGCCGGCGTGATCTGGGCTCCGTCTAAAGTCTGAAATCGAATCGAATTAATTTTTAGCCAATGGTTCCCCGGTTGCCAAGCAGAAAAGTACATAATTTCGCCAATCAGCGTCGTCGAATTGTATGGCTTGTGGGCGCTCAAAATATAGCCCCCAACCCAGTGCACCGTCCGCTGCACGTGACCTCGCATTTGCCATTACCTCAGCGATCAGCAACACGGCGACTTTGAGTACTGCTACCAGTGTTTCCCTGTGAATTCAACTAGCCCCGAATTCAGTTAAGTCTTTGCTTATGAATCCCTTCGAAAGAAGAACATTTGCAGAAAAGTAAAAGAACTCGGACCAGAAAAGCCAGAAGTGAACATAACCCAACAAGCAAGAGAAAAGGATAGAGCCTACAAGAGAAGTTTTTCCAGAGTTTGGTTCAGGCTTGGCTAACTAGCTGTGGGTATGCCAATGCAATTTTTTGCTTTCCTTGTATACATTTTAAAACAATTAAGTGCGTGTGATAGTTCGTGGACACAGACAGGGTTGAAAGACCTGAAACGCCGTCAGAACGGATAAAAAAAACACGAGCTAGCAAGAGTGCATATGAACAACTGTGTGAAGCTAGCCATGCTAGAGGTAAGCAACTTCTATTTATTCCACTAGCCTAGATGTATTTGTGTTTGTTTGCACATTTTTGTATTCAGAGTTGACATTATTAGACATACTATGCATACTGTATATCTACTGCTGGAGAATGCATACATTGTACACACACACACACACACACACACACACACATGCAGTGATAGAGTTGCAAATCTACATGTGAATATATGAGGGGCGCTGTGGCTTAGATGGTTAAAGCGCCTGTCTAGTAAACAGGAGATCCTGGGTTCGATTCCCTGCAGAGCCTTTTAGAAGAGTTGCAGTACACAGTAAAGGTAAAGGGGTTTCCCCTGATCCCTGACTGAGAAACATAAAACATCTCTGTGCTGAAATTCTCAATGAATGACTTCATATGTAATCGAGCTCTTCACGTAGATCTATGTTTGCCATGAAGGCATTCTGAGGTTGAGTTTGTGTGTGTGTTCCTGCGTGCACTACGCGTTGAGAACTGATTCAGGATCAGCAGTCGGTTTTAACGCATCAAATATGGAGCCGAGAAGGCCAGATCCCCGACTGGGCCCTGAAGTACTGGGTACTCTGAGTTGAGTAGGACGTGGATGTCTGCTGGTACAGTGTGATTGGGGCTCCGTCCAAAGTCTGCTTTGTTCGACTGGGTCAGTGTAAAATAAGGGTCATATATACCTCCACATTTGCAAAGTTGGGGTTCTGAATGTGTCACACACACACACACACACCAACATACACACAAAGACACATACACACATACATGCACGCACGCACCGATAGAGTTCCAAACATACATGTCAACATACATGGGGCGCTGTGGCTTAGATGGTTAAAGCGCCTGTCTAGTAAACAGGAGATCCTGGGTTCGATTCCCAGCAGAGCCTTTTTGAGGAGGTGAAGTTAAGGTGGTTTCCCCTGACTGAGGACCATCAAACATCTCTAGATTCTGAATAATTACATAATAAGTGTGTAATGGGGCTCTTCATATAGATCTTTGTACAACAGGTTGCCTGAAGGATTTCTTGATTGTGACAACAGTTGTCGTCTAAGGTCTGAATGCAATTGCTTTCCTTGTATATTTTTTAAAACAAGTGCGTGTGATAGTTCGTGGACACAGACAGGGTTGACAGACCTGAAACGCCGTCAGAACGGATAAAAAAAACACGACCTAGCAAGAGTGCATATGAACAACTGTGTGAAAGCTAGCCATGCTAGAGGTAAGCAACTTCTATTTATTCCACTAGCCTAGATGTATTTGTGTTTGTTGGCACATTTATTTTTGTATTCAGAGTTGTCATTATTAGACATACTATGCATACTGTACATCTACTGCTGGAGAATGCAGACATTGTATTTTTCCCATATCCCATATTTATGCTTTTTAATTATTACTGTAAGCTTTACTAAAAAAATAACTTGTAGGAGTATGATGATTTTATTGTATTGTTGAACTGGGACAGGTTTTCTGTGGTTATTATTTCATAGGTCTGTGACACCATTATGAGCCATGCCAAGGAGAGGTTTTCTTTCACAAAGCATCTCATCAGTGCTACTCTGTTGCAGGGTGACTTGTTCCCACAACACAGCAGAAAGTTCCCAGATTCAGTGCTGGAAACCACGGTGGATGCCTGTCCCATGTTGGACAAAGCCCGACTTAAAACAGAACTGTCCCTGATCTACGAGCATGTGGACTTCCAGGGCTGCAGTGGACCACCGTCTCTATTACAGGTTCTAATGGGAAATAACCTGCAAGACACATCCAGCAAAACTGTAAGTCTTCTCAAGATCCTCATCACCACACCAATGTCAACAGCAGAATTAGAGAGATGCTGCTCCACCTTTAAAGAGGATAAAGACTCCTTATGGCACAAGATCGCCTCAATGCTCTGGCTATGCTATCTATAGAGAAAAAACTCACACGGGACATTCCAGATTTCAATAAAAGGCTTATTGAGAAATTTGCCAGTCAGAAAGACAGACGAGCAAAGTACCTATACAAGTAAGAGTTTTCCAAGAGTTCTCTTACTAGTCTCTCTCACTCGCTCTCTCGTCCCCCCCCCCCCCCTCTCCCTTCCCGGGAGGTGGACACTGGTTGCAGACCCTCACTACCCCCCCACCCCCCTCCTTCCCTTGAGGTGGACACTGGTTGCTGACCCTCGCAACCTCCCCCCACCCCTTTCAAGTGTACTGTATATAGTTCTCTGCAAGCCTATGGTGGGACCAGGCCTTCAGTGTACATACTGTATATAGTCCTCTGCAAACCTATGGTGGCATCAGGCCTTCAGTGTGCATATTGTACTGTATGTAGTCCTCTGCAAACCTATGTCGGTATCATGCCTTAAGTGTGTCTTGAACAACCACATACAAAAGTTTGCACATTTACCGTATTTTCCGGACTATACGTCGCTCCCGAGTATTAGTCGCATCAGTCAAAAAATGCTCCATGACGAGGAAAAAAACATATATACGTCGCATCGGTGTATAAGTCGCATTTATTTTTAAACATTTAAACAAGAACGTTTAGTCTGGAGAGACTGAATAAAATTGCAATAGCAATATAGGTGTGTCGGTCCCACTCGTAGTTCTGAGAGTATACCGAATTCAGTGACACCGGGATTCCACCGGACGGGTATGCGCCGCGGTCCTAAACCTGAGCGCACGATCGGGAGGTGGAAGTTGCGCTCACAAGTCCAGCGGAGGGCTCCAGTTTTCGCCGGCCAAGTCATGCGCTGTGATATGTGTGACAGCTATGTTGCACAACATTGCAGATAAGGCTGGGGTAGCTTTGGTTGAACCGGAGGACATTGAGGACGATGACGACGAGAATATAATTTATTCGGTGGTGCAGTAGGCTTGCAGCGTTCAGTTGTAGGCCTAATGAATGACGGTGCCATCTTGCGGCCGAAGATTATGTACGCACAATTTTGGCATATAAGTCGATTCGAAATATAAGTCGCAGGGCAAGCCAAACTACAAAAAAACCGCGACTTATAGTCCGGAAAATACGGTACATGAATTTTGTGGAATTCATATTTCATTGTATTTGTTTTGCATTTGTCTAAATGCATACTAATGCAGACTGTAGATATATTTATGAGTGAAGTTTACCAACACAATGGCTTGGCCGTAACACTCAACCATTATCTCTATCTCTATCTCTCTCTCACTCACTCACTCACTCACTCACTCACTCACTCACTCACTCACTCACTCACTCACTCACTCACTCACTCACTCACTCACTCACTCACTCACTCACTCACTCACTCACTCACTCACTCACTCACTCACTCACTCACTCACTCACTCACTCACTCACAGAGAGAGAGAGAATGTTACCTTGTGTGTAATTCACAGTTTTTGTTGATGTATCTACACTCTTAATGTTGCTGATTTCTACAAGGCAAATAAATTAACTTAAAACTTAGTTCCCTGGCCCCATTCGTCTTTGTAAGTAAATGTTCTGTTTTGCCTTTATTATTTTGTCAGAATGCACCAGAATGCTTCGTTTTGTTTGTGAAAATCACAAAAAAATCTTCTTGGGGACAATGCACCCAGACCCCCCTACAGGGGTTTGGAATGCAAACGTTCATGCAACCTCTGCAATCTTTGGTTATTTATTTATTTATTAATTTAGCTATACTTTAATAGTATTCTTTCTGTTCAAATCTGTTCAGTGTTCCAAATTATTTGTTATTAAATGTTACATTAAGTCAATTATTATATTAGTGTTGTTTAAAAAAAAATGCTTTTTAAATAAAAAAAATCGTGAGATGTATCGAACCGTGGGTCAAAAATCGTGATACAAACCGAATCGTGAGTTGGTGTATCGTTACAGCCCTAGTAATCACACACACATTTGCATGCACGCACACACGTAGGTACAAATATCCAAATCTACATGTGAACATACATGGGGCGCTGTGGCTTAGATGGTTAAAGCGCCTGTCTAGTAAACAGGAGATCCTGGGTTCGATTCCCAGCAGAGCCTTTTAGAAGAGTTGCAGTACACAGTAAAGGTAAAGGGGTTTACCCTGATCCCTGACTGAGGACCATAAAACATCTCTGTGCTGAAATTCTCATTGAATGACTTCATATGTAATCGAGCTCTTCACGTAGAACTATGTTGGCCATGAAGGCATTCTGAGGTTGAGTTTGTGTGTGTGTTCCTGCGTGCACTACGCAGGATCTGGATCTGGAGCCGAGAAGGCCAGATCCCCGACTGGGCCCTGAAGTACTGGGTACTCTGAGTTGAGTAGGACGTGGATGTCTGCTGGTACAGTGTGATTGGGGCTCCGTCCAAAGTCTGCTTTGTTCGACTGGGTCAGTGTAAAATAAGGGTCATATATACCTCCACATTTGCATAGTTTGGGTTCTGTGCTGAGTCTTAATGTGACACACACACACTCACTCACTCACTCACTCTCTCGCTCTCGCTCTCGCTCTCTCTCTCTCAGGGATAGACTTCCAAATCTACATGTCAACATACATGGGGCGCTGTGGCTTAGATGGTTAAAGCGCCTGTCTAGTAAACAGGAGATCCTGGGTTCGATTCCCAGCAGAGCCTTTTAGAAGAGTTGCAGTACACAGTAAAGGTAAAGGGGTTTCCCCTGACCTCTGACTGAGGACCGAGTGTATGGTCATCTAAGCTATATTTCCCCCGCAACATCAGCAGTGGGGCTAGCAAAAATGAAGCTAAATATGCTCACATTGGCAATTGTATTGGTTCCGAAACATCTTCTTGATCCTACAATGAACTTACCATTTCGGTTGAGCTACGCCTGGTCAGTGTGTTTGCACTTATAAATAAAATATACAATGTTTTTAATCGTGGGGCACTGTGTCTTGTAAACAGGAAATCCTGGGTTTGAATCCCAGCAGAGCCTATGTGGGGAAATACAGTTCACAGTACAGGTAAAGGTGTTTACTCTGATCCCTGACTATCAAATATCTCACTTTGTTTAAACTCTGAATAACTGACATAAAAAATATGTAATGGTAATATTTGTGCAACAGTTTGCAATGAAGGGGTCCTTGATTGGGCTCACATTTGCCTGTGCGTCCAACTTGAACGGAGGGGTGGACAACTGTTTTAAGGGTTGTAGTTTACTGTTCCCTAATTATTAGGGTTTGGTTTCTGGTTCTTAGGTTTGTTTTTACTATTAGTTTCCAATTGTATTATGTTTTGGTTTTAGTTTTTGGTAAGGGTGTTGCTTTAGGGACGGGGTTTTCTATTTGTGCTTGGTTTTTAGTTCTAGGGTTTGGTTTTAAGGTTAGCGTTTCCTATTTTGATTCGGTTTGAGGGTTTGCTGTTTTACGTTTTTGGATAGTTTTCCCCAAAGGTAAAGCTCTGAAAAAGAATGGAAGTTTACGTTACGTCACGCTACGTTATCAATACATACAACAGTGTGATGAAATTATTAGCAAGGCCCTCCAACACTGGAGTTTGCACTAATAAATCAAATATACATGATATTAATCATGGGGCACTGTGGCTTAGATGGTTAAAGTGCCAGATCCTGGGTTCGAATCCCAGCAGAGCCTTTAGAGGAGATGCAGCACACAGAAAAGGTAAAAGGGTTTACCGTGATCCCTGAGACTGACGACCATCAAACATCTCACCTTGATTGATCACATTTGCATGTGCAATCACTTGAAATGAGGGGTGGCCAATTGGTGTTAAGGGTTTCGTTTAGGTTTAAGGGTTGGATTTTAGTTTAGGGTTTCCTAATTTCTAAGGTTTTAGTGTTTGGTTTCTGGTTCTTAGTAGGGACGGGCATAATTAATCGATGCTCGATAATTGATCGTCAAGAAATGCGTCGATCAATTTATATTGTTATCGATCAAAAGGACGTTGTGTTGCATACTGTGAGTCTTGAAGCATTCAATTGAATATCACTATGTGGGAGAAATACCACCCTGCCGACTGGTGGAAAGTGAATGGAAAAAGGTTCCCCAGGTTCCCCACCTCTGCATCCCCGCAACCTCGGTCCCGTCAGAGCGGGTGCTTTCTGCTGCTGGACTGACAGTTACAAGGCTGCGTTCGCGTCTGACCCCCGAGCATGTTTACATGCTGATATTCCTAAACAAAAATATGTAGGCTGGAATTACTGTATGCTATGGACAGTAGGGACAGTCACCACAGTATGTAAGTCTCTCTTTTTTTTCTTAATGTGTTGTCTCTCGCTCCGCTTTTCTTTCGGCTTGGTGCCTCTTGGAGTCGTTACATTTTGCTAAAACTGTGATATTTTAGCAACAAGTTCAGCCTTATATATGTTCAATAAGGTATTGCTTTTAGATAGACTAGTTCATGCAATTGTTTGTAAATGGGTGGCTCATCTTTTTGTTGCGAGCCTTTTCCGCGCGCCGGCTGCAGCCTATAGGCATTATATGTCTGCCTTTTTTCCCCCCTTTTTTCAAAACAGTTATACAGTTTAATGCCCACTTTTAGCCTACTGCCTTTGTTTAATTATTGTTGTCCGATAAGTTGGCTACTTATTGTAATTGGAATAGGCTACAGATTTAGTCTTGTTGAATCGTTTCCAAACCTTTAAGAGCGCCTGTAGGCGCATTGTTCGGACTTTACGAGCGCCGCATAGGCCTATAACCTATAATGCCTGTATTTATTATTTTAAAACTGTTAAACAGTTGTAGGTCTTCAAGTTAACTGTATTTTATTAATGTTGGCCCATACATTATTGTTGGAATAAAGATTTCATTGATAAAAACATCCTGCATTTTGTATTTTCTACCAACGGGAATTTCAATATAGCCTATAGAAAAAAGTTAATGATTAATCGATAATTGATCGATAACTCTAGCGATGCTCGATCAAGGACATTTCTTCAAATGCCCATCCCTAGTTCTTAGGTTTGGTTTTACTGTTAGTTTCCAATTGTATTATGTTTTGGTTTTGGCTTTTGGTAAGGGTGTTGCTTTAGGGACGGGGTTTTCTATTTTTGCTTGGTTTTTGGTTCTAGGGTTTGGTTTTAGGGTTAGCGTTTCCTATTTTGATTCGGTTTGAGGGTTACAATGAACTCACCAGTTGGGTTGAGCCACGCCTGGTCAGTGTGTTTGTACTAACAAATCAAATATACATGTTATTAATCATGGGGCACTGTGGCTTAGATGGTTAAAGCGCCTGTCTAGTAAACAGGAGATCCTGGGTTCGAATCCCAGCAGAGCCTTTAGAGGAGATGCAGCACACAGAAAAGGTAAAGGGGTTCACCGTGATCCCTTACTGACGACCATGAAACATCGCACCTTGATTGATCACATTTACATGTGCCTACAACTTGAAATGAGGGGTGGCCAATTGGTCTTAAGGGTTTGGTTTTCGTTTATGTTTAAGGGTTGGATTTTAGTTTAGGGTTTCCTAATTTCTAAGGTTTTAGGGTTTGGTTTCTGGTTCTTAGGTTTGGTTTTACTGTTAGTTGCCAATTGTATTATGTTTTGGTTTTGGCTTTTGGTAAGGGTGTTGCATTAGGGACAGGGTTTTCTATTTTTGCTTGGTTTTTGGTTCTAGGGTTTGGTTTTAGGGTTAGCGTTTCCTATTTTTGATTCGGTTTGAGGGTTTGCTGTTTTTGTTTTAGGATAGTTTTCTCTAAAGGTAAGGCTCTGAAAAAGAATGGGAATTTATGCTACGTCACGCTACGTTATCAATACATACAAAAGTGTGATAGCATTATTAGCAAGGCCCTCCAACACTGGAGGCGTTACCTCTGGCAAAGAAAGGTTTCATCATGATGATCAATCATCCATCACAAATGGCGGGGTTTTGAAATGGTATCAACATCCCTCCAGGTGGTAACTTGGGGCCCCAGTTAGCCGTTAGCGTTGAGCTAAGATATATTTTCCCCGGAAACAGCAGCAGTGGGGCTAGCACAAATGTAGCTAACTATGCTCAAATTGGCAATTGTATTGGTTCCAAAACATCTTCCTGATCCTACAATGGACTCACCATTTGGGTTGAGCCACGCCTGGTCAGTGTGTTTTGCACTAATAACTCAAATATACTTGTCATTAAACATGGGGCACTGTGGCTTAGATGGTTAAAGCGCCTGTCTAGTAAACAGGAGATCCTGGGTTCGAATCCCAGCAGAGCCTTTAGAGGAGTTGCAGCACACAGAAAAGGTAAAGGGGTTCACCGTGATCCCTTACTGACGACCATGAAACATCTCACCTTGATTGATCACATTTGCATGTGCGTACAACTTGAAATGAGGGGTGGCCAATTGGTCTTAAGGGTTTGGTTTTCGTTTATGTTTAAGGGTTGGATTTTAGTTTAGGGTTTCCTAATTTCTAAGGTTTTAGGGTTTGGTTTCTGGTTCTTAGGTTTGGTTTTACTGTTAGTTGCCAATTGTATTATGTTTTGGTTTTGGCTTTTGGTAAGGGTGTTGCATTAGGGACAGGGTTTTCTATTTTTGCTTGGTTTTTGGTTCTAGGGTTTGGTTTTAGGGTTAGCGTTTCCTATTTTTGATTCGGTTTGAGGGTTTGCTGTTTTTGTTTTAGGATAGTTTTCTCTAAAGGTAAAGCTCTGAAAAAGAATGGGAATTTATGCTACGTCACGCTACGTTATTAATACATACAAAAGTGTGATAGCATTATTAGCAAGGCCCTCCAACACTGGAGGCGTTACCTCTGGCAAAGAAAGGTTTCATCATGATGATCAATCATCCATCACAAATGGCGGGGTTTTGAAATGGTATCAACATCCCTCCAGGTGGTAACTTGGGGCCCCAGTTAGCCATTATCGTTGAGCTAAGATATATTTTCCCCGGCAACAGCAGCAGTGGGGCTAGCACAAATGTAGCTAACTATGCTCAAATTGGCAATTGTATTGGTTCCAAAACATCTTCCTGATCCTACAATGGACTCACCATTTGGGTTGAGCCACGCCTGGTCAGTGTGTTTTGCACTAATAACTCAAATATACTTGTCATTAAACATGGGGCACTGTGGCTTAGATGGTTAAAGCGCCTGTCTAGTAAACAGGAGATCCTGGGTTCGAATCCCAGCAGAGCCTTTAGAGGAGATGCAGCACACAGAAAAGGTAAAGGGGTTCACCGTGATCCCTTACTGACGACCATGAAACATCTCACCTTGATTGATCACATTTGCATGTGCGTACAACTTGAAATGAGGGGTTGCCAATTGGTCTTAAGGGTTTGGTTTTCGTTTATGTTTAAGGGTTGGATTTTAGTTTAGGGTTTCCTAATTTCTAAGGTTTTAGGGTTTGGTTTCTGGTTCTTAGGTTTGGTTTTACTGTTAGTTTCCAATTGTATTATGTTTGGTTTTGGCTTTTGGTAAGGGTGTTGCATTAGGGACAGGGTTTTCTATTTTTGCTTGGTTTTTGGTTCTAGGGTTTGGTTTTAGGGTTAGCGTTTCCTATTTTTGATTCGGTTTGAGGGTTTGCTGTTTTTGTTTTAGGATAGTTTTCTCTAAAGGTAAAGCTCTGAAAAAGAATGGGAATTTATGCTACGTCACGCTACGTTATTAATACATACAAAAGTGTGATAGCATTATTAGCAAGGCCCTCCAACACTGGAGGCGTTACCTCTGGCAAAGAAAGGTTTCATCATGATGATCAATCATCCATCACAAATGGCGGGGTTTTGAAATGGTATCAACATCCCTCCAGGTGGTAACTTGGGGCCCCAGTTAGCCGTTAGCGTTGAGCTAAGATATATTTTCCCCGGCAACAGCAGCAGTGGGGCTAGCACAAATGTAGCTAACTATGCTCAAATTGGCAATTGTATTGGTTCCAAAACATCTTCCTGATCCTACAATGGACTCACCATTTGGGTTGAGCCACACCTGGTCAGTGTGTTTTGCACTAATAATTCAAATATACTTGTCATTAAACATGGGGCACTGTGGCTTAGATGGTTAAAGCGCCTGTCTAGTAAACAGGAGATCCTGGGTTCGAATCCCAGCAGAGCCTATAGAGGAGATGCAGCACACAGAAAAGGTAAAGGGGTTCACCGTGATCCCTTACTGAAGAACATGAAACATCTCACCTTGATTGATCACATTTGCATGTGCGTACAACTTGAAATGAGGGGTGGCCAATTGGTCTTAAGGGTTTGGTTTTCGTTTATGTTTAAGGGTTGGATTTTAGTTTAGGGTTTCCTAATTTCTAAGGTTTTAGGGTTTGGTTTCTGGTTCTTAGGTTTGGTTTTACTGTTAGTTTCCAATTGTATTATGTTTTGTTTTGGCTTTTGGTAAGGGTGTTGCATTAGGGACAGGGTTTCTATTTTTGCTTGGTTTTTGGTTCTAGGGTTTGGTTTTAGGGTTAGCGTTTCCTATTTTTGATTAGGTTTGAGGGTTTGCTGTTTTTGTTTTAGGATAGTTTTCTCTGAAGGTAAAGCTCTGAAAAAGAATGGGAATTTATGCTACGTCACGCTACGTTATCAATACATACAAAAGTGTGATAGCATTATTAGCAAGGCCCTCCAACACTGGAGGCGTTACCTCTGGCAAAGAAAGGTTTCATCATGATGATCAATCATCCATCACAAATGGGGGGGTTTTGAAATGGTATCAACATCCCTCCAGGTGGTAACTTGGGGCCCCAGTTAGCCATTATCGTTGAGCTAAGATATATTTTCCCCGGCAACAGCAGCAGTGGGGCTAGCACAAATGTAGCTAACAATGCTCAAATTGGCAATTGTATTGGTTCCAAAACATATTCCTGATCCTACAATGGACTCACCATTTGGGTTGAGCCACGCCTGGTCAGTGTGTTTTGCACTAATAATTCAAATATACTTGTCATTAAATATGGGGCACTGTGGCTTAGATGGTTAAAGCGCCTGTCTAGTAAACAGGAGATCCTGGGTTCGAATCCTAGCAGAGCCTTTAGAGGAGTTGCAGCACACAGAAAGGTAAAGGGGTTCACCGTGATCCCTTACTGACGACCATGAAACATCTCACCTTGATTGATCACATTTGCATGTGCGTACAACTTGAAATGAGGGGTGGCCAATTGGTCTTAAGGGTGTGGTTTTCGTTTATGTTTAAGGGTTGGATTTTAGTTTAGGGTTTCCTAATTTCTAAGGTTTTAGGGTTTGGTTTCTGGTTCTTAGGTTTGGTTTTACTGTTAGTTTCCAATTGTATTATGTTTTGGTTTTGGCTTTTGGTAAGGGTGTTGCATTAGGGACAGGGTTTTCTATTTTTGCTTGGTTTTTGGTTCTAGGGTTTGGTTTTAGGGTTAGCGTTTCCTATTTTTGATTCGGTTTGAGGGTTTGCTGTTTTTGTTTTAGGATAGTTTTTCTCTAAAGGTAAAGCTCTGAAAAAGAATGGGAATTCATGCTACGTCACGCTACGTTATCAATACATACAAAAGTGTGATAGCATTATTAGCAAGGCCCTCCAACACTGGAGGCGTTACCTCTGGCAAAGAAAGGTTTCATCATGATGATCACTCATCCATCACAAATGGCGGGGTTTTGAAATGGTATCAACATCCCTCCAGGTGGTAACTTGGGGCCCCAGTTAGCCGTTAGCGTTGAGCTAAGATATATTTTCCCCGGCAACAGCAGCAGTGGGGCTAGCACAAATGTAGCTAACAATGCTCAAATTGGCAATTGTATTGGTTCCAAATAGGGATGCAAATTATCGAGTAATTCATTAATCGATAGTTGTTTCATCTTATCGATCGATGATCGATTAATTGATAAGCGGCAATTCTTCTGAGAAGCTGAATTTCCTTCTGAATGTGACACATTTAGGTGGTAATTCAACAAAGTCGTTTAGTTGTTGTACTTTAGAATACTTCCACATATTGTGCATTTGGCGTCTTTGTCGTCATTAACCAACTTAAAGTGGCTCCATACTGCACTCCGTCCTGCCGTGTTCCAATACCCGTACTGTCCGTACTTACTAGCCAAAATTTGAGTACGCAGTACTCCAATTCAGATCCGGCGAAAAGAAGTATACTTCAAGGACCCGGATGCCGTACTCAAAACGGGCTAATCGTGAAGTGTGGATCGAAGGACACTCCCCGTACTCAACGGCAGCCTTCTTAGCTACGTAGCAGAAGAGGCGGAGCCAGGCTGAGCCAAAGTCGGCGCATTTTCCACATAGCCTGCATTAATATAGTCATTTTGTAGTTTTTATAGCTTTTTATAGCTGCTAGGCGTAAAGAGTTCACAGTTCAAAGCGGGATGTTTATTGCGGGGGAGGAGCCACGGCGGCAGTCGTGATCGTAATTTCCGGTTAGTGCACCACGGAGTACTCGATTTGGAACAGCACTCGCATCTGAAAAATGTACGTAGTAGCCAGTGCGGATAGTATACTTCCTGTTAAGTATATGCATGGAAGTACGGTATTGGAACACGGCCCTGCTTTGCTTGTGTTCCCGCTTGTGTTCCCGCGTGTGCGTCAAGTACGTCTGGCGTCAAGTGCGCCCTCACGTGGACGGTTGGGGAATTACGGGTTAAAATGCGATTAATTGCAAGTAATTTATTTTAATCGAGTAATCTCTTATCGACAATTAATCGATAATCGATTAATTGTTTGCATCCCTAGTTCCAAAACATCTTCCTGATCCTACAATGGACTCACCATTTGGGTTGAGCCACGCCTGGTCAGTGTGTTTTGCACTAATAATTCACATATACTTGTCATTAAACATGGGGCACTGTGGCTTAGATGGTTAAAGCGCCTGTCTAGTAAACAGGAGATCCTGGGTTCGAATCCCAGCAGAGCCTTTAGAGGAGATGCAGCACACAGAAAAGGTAAAGGGGTTCACCGTGATCCCTTACTGACGACCATGAAACATCTCACCTTGATTGATCACATTTGCATGTGCGTACAACTTGAAATGAGGGGTGGCCAATTGGTCTTAAGGGTGTGGTTTTCGTTTATGTTTAAGGGTTGGATTTTAGTTTAGGGTTTCCTAATTTCTAAGGTTTTAGGGTTTGGTTTCTGGTTCTTAGGTTTGGTTTTACTGTTAGTTTCCAATTGTATTATGTTTTGGTTTTGGCTTTTGGTAAGGGTGTTGCATTAGGGACAGGGTTTTCTATTTTTGCTTGGTTTTTGGTTCTAGGGTTTGGTTTTAGGGTTAGCGTTTCCTATTTTTGATTCGGTTTGAGGGTTTGCTGTTTTTGTTTTAGGATAGTTTTCTCTAAAGGTAAAGCTCTGAAAAAGAATGGGAATTCATGCTACGTGACGCTACGTTATCAATACATACAAAAGTGTGATAGCATTATTAGCAAGGCCCTCCAACACTGGAGGCGTTACCTCTGGCAAAGAAAGGTTTCATCATGATGATCACTCATCCATCACAAATGGCGGGGTTTTGAAATGGTATCAACATCCCTCCAGGTGGTAACTTGGGGCCCCAGTTAGCCGTTAGCGTTGAGCTAAGATATATTTTCCCCGGCAACAGCAGCAGTGGGGCTAGCACAAATGTAGCTAACAATGCTCAAATTGGCAATTGTATTGGTTCCAAAACATATTCCTGATCCTACAATGGACTCACCATTTGGGTTGAGCCACGCCTGGTCAGTGTGTTTTGCACTAATAATTCAAATATACTTGTCATTAAATATGGGGCACTGTGGCTTAGATGGTTAAAGCGCCTGTCTAGTAAACAGGAGATCCTGGGTTCGAATCCCAGCAGAGCCTTTAGAGGAGATGCAGCACACAGAAAAGGTAAAGGGGTTCACCGTGATCCCTTACTGACGACCATGAAACATCTCACCTTGATTGATCACATTTGCATGTGCGTACAACTTGAAATGAGGGGTGGCCAATTGGTCCTAAGGGTTTGGTTTTCGTTTATGTTTAAGGGTTGGATTTTAGTTTAGGGTTTCCTAATTTCTAAGGTTTTAGGGTTTGGTTTCTGGTTCTTAGGTTTGGTTTTACTGTTAGTTTCCAATTGTATTATGTTTTGGTTTGGCTTTTGGTAAGGGTGTTGCATTAGGGACAGGGTTTCTATTTTTGCTTGGTTTTTGGTTCTAGGGTTTGGTTTTAGGGTTAGCGTTTCCTATTTTTGATTCGGTTTGAGGGTTTGCTGTTTTTGTTTTAGGATAGTTTTCTCTAAAGGTAAAGCTCTGAAAAAGAATGGGAATTTATGCTACGTCACGCTACGTTATCAATACATACAAAAGTGTGATAGCATTATTAGCAAGGCCCTCCAACACTGGAGGCGTTACCTCTGGCAAAGAAAGGTTTCATCATGATGATCAATCATCCATCACAAATGGGGGGGTTTTGAAATGGTATCAACATCCCTCCAGGTGGTAACTTGGGGCCCCAGTTAGCCGTTATAGTTGAGCTAAGATATATTTTCCCCGGCAACAGCAGCAGTGGGGCTAGCACAAATGTAGCTAACAATGCTCAAATTGGCAATTGTATTGGTTCCAAAACATATTCCTGATCCTACAATGGACTCACCATTTGGGTTGAGCCACGCCTGGTCAGTGTGTTTTGCACTAATAATTCAAATATACTTGTCATTAAATATGGGGCACTGTGGCTTAGATGGTTAAAGCGCCTGTCTAGTAAACAGGAGATCCTGGGTTCGAATCCTAGCAGAGCCTTTAGAGGAGTTGCAGCACACAGAAAAGGTAAAGGGGTTCACCGTGATCCCTTACTGACGACCATGAAACATCTCACCTTGATTGATCACATTTGCATGTGCGTACAACTTGAAATGAGGGGTGGCCAATTGGTCTTAAGGGTTTCGTTTATGTTTAAGGGTTGGATTTTAGTTTAGAGTTTCCTAATTTCTAAGGTTTTAGGGTTTGGTTTCTGGTTCTTAGGTTTGGTTTTACTGTTAGTTTCCAATTGTATTATGTTTTGGTTTTGGCTTTTGGTAAGGGTGTTGCATTAGGGACAGGGTTTTCTATTTTTGGTTGGTTTTTGGTTCTAGGTTTGGTTTTAGGGTTAGCGGTTCCTATTTTTGATTCGGTTTGAGGGTTTGCTGTTTTTGTTTTAGGATAGTTTTCTCTAAAGGTAAAGCTCTGAAAAAGAATGGGAATTTATGCTACGTCACGCTACGTTATCAATACATACAAAAGTGTGATAGCATTATTAGCAAGGCCCTCCAACACTGGAGGCGTTACCTCTGGCAAAGAAAGGTTTCATCATGATGATCAATCATCCATCACAAATGGCGGGGTTTTGAAATGGTATCAACATCCCTCCAGGTGGTAACTTGGGGCCCCAGTTAGCCGTTATAGTTGAGCTAAGATATATTTTCCCCGGCAACAGCAGCAGTGGGGCTAGCACAAATGTAGCTAACTATGCTCAAATTGGCAATTGTATTGGTTCCAAAACATCTTCCTGATCTACAATGGACTCACCATTGGGTTGAGCCACGCCTGGGTCAGTGTGTTTTGCACTAATAATTCAAATATTACTTGTCATTAAACATGGGGCACTGTGGCTTAGATGGTTAAAGCGCCTGTCTAGTAAACAGGAGATCCTGGGTTTCGAATCCCAGCAGAGCCTTTAGAGGAGATGCAGCACACAGAAAAGGTAAAGGGGTTCACCGTGATCCCTTACTGAAGACCATGAAACATCTCACCTTGATTGATCACATTTGCATGTGCGTACAACTTGAAATGAGGGGTGGCCAATTGGTCCTAAGGGTTTGGTTTTCGTTTATGTTTAAGGGTTGGATTTTAGTTTAGGGTTTCCTAATTTCTAAGGTTTTAGGGTTTGGTTTCTGGTTCTTAGGTTTGGTTTTACTGTTAGTTTCCAATTGTATTATGTTTTGGTTTTGGCTTTTGGTAAGGGTGTTGCATTAGGGACAGGGTTTCTATTTTTGCTTGGTTTTTGGTTCTAGGGTTTGGTTTAGGGTTAGCGTTTCCTATTTTGATTCGGTTTGAGGGTTGCTGTTTTTGTTTTAGGATAGTTTTCTCTAAAGGTAAGCTCTGAAAAAGAATGGGAATTTACGCTACGTCACGCTACGTTATCAATACATACAAAAGTGTGATAGCATTATTAGCAAGGCCCTCCAACACTGGAGGCGTTTCCTCTGGCAAAGAAAGGTTCATCATGATGATCAATCATCCATCACAAATGGCGGGGTTTTGAATGGTATCAACATCCCTCCATGTGTACTTGGGGCCCCAGTTAGCCGTTAGCGTTGAGCTAAGCTATATTTCCCCGGCAACAGCAGCAGTGGGGCTAGCACAAATGTAGCTAACTATGCTCAAATTGGCAATTGTATTGGTTCCAAAACATCTTCCTGATCCTACAATGGACTCACCATTTGGGTTGAGCCACGCCTGGTCAGTGTGTTTTGCACTAATAAATCAAATATACTTGTCATTAAACATGGGGCACTGTGGCTTAGATGGTTAAAGTGCCTGTCTAGTAAACAGGAGTTCCTGGGTTCAAATCCCAGCAGAGCATTTAGAGGAGATGCAGCACACAGAAAAGGTAAAGGGGTTCACCGTGATCCCTTACTGACGACCATGAAACATCTCACCTTGATTGATCACATTTGCATGTGCGTACAACTTGAAATGAGGGTGGCCAATTGTCTTAAGGGTTTGGTTTTCGTTATGTTTAAGGGTTGGATTTTATCTTAGGGTTTCCTAATTTCTAAGGTTTTAGGGTTTGGTTTATGGTTCTTAGGTTTGTTTTACTGTTAGTTGCCAATTGTATTATTTTTGGGTTTTGGCTTTTGGTAAGGGTGTTTGCATTAGGGACAGGGTTTTCTATTTTTGCTTGGTTTTGGTTCTAGGGTTGGTTTTAGGGTTAGCGTTTCCTATTTTTGATTCGGTTTGAGGGTTTGCTGTTTTTGTTTTAGGATAGTTTTCACTAAAGGTAAAGCTCTGAAAAAGAATGGGAATTTATGCTACGTCACGCTACGTTATCAATACATACAAAAGTGTGATAGCATTATTAGCAAGGCCCTCCAACACTGGAGGCGTTACCTCTGGCAAAGAAAGGTTTCATCATGATGATCAATCATCCATCACAAATGGCGGGGTTTTGAAATGGTATCAACATCCCTCCAGGTGGTAACTTGGGGCCCCAGTTAGCCGTTAGCGTTGAGCTAAGATATATTTTCCCCGGCAACAGCAGCAGTGGGGCTAGCACAAATGTAGCTAACTATGCTCAAATTGGCAATTGTATTGGTTCCAAAACATCTTCCTGATCCTACAATGGACTCACCATTTGGGTTGAGCCACGCCTGGTCAGTGTGTTTTGCACTAATAAATCAAATATACTTGTCATTAAACATGGGGCACTGTGGCTTAGATGGTTAAAGCGCCTGTCTAGTAAACAGGAGATCCTGGGTTCGAATCCCAGCAGAGCCTTTAGAGGAGATGCAGCACACAGAAAAGGTAAAGGGGTTCACCGTGATCCCTTACTGACGACCATGAAACATCTCACCTTGATTGATCACATTTGCATGTGCGTACAACTTGAAATGAGGGGTGGCCAATTGTCTTAAGGGTTTGGTTTCGTTTATGTTTAAGGGTTGGATTTTAGTTTAGGGTTTCCTAATTTCTAAGGTTTTAGGGTTTGGTTTCTGGTTCTTAGGTTTGGTTTACTGTTAGTTGCCAATTGTATTATGTTTTGGTTTTGGCTTTTGGTAAGGGTGTTGCATTAGGGACAGGGTTTTCCTATTTTTGCTTGGTTTTTGGTTCTAGGGTTTGGTTTTGGGGTTAGCGTTTCCTATTTTGATTCGGTTTGAGGGTTTGCTGTTTTGTTTAGGATAGTTTTCTCTAAAGGTAAAGCTCTGAAAAAGAATGGGAATTTATGCTACGTCACGCTACGTTATCAATACATACAAAAGTGTGATAGCATTATTAGCAAGGCCCTCCAACACTGGAGGCGTTTCCTCTGGCAAAGAAAGGTTTATATCATCATGATGATCCATCATCCATCACAAATGGCTGGGTTTTGAAATGGTATCAACATCCCTCCAGGTGGTATATTGGGGCCCCAGTTAGCCGTTAGCGTTGAGCTAAGCTATATTTCCCCGGCAACAGCAGCAGTGGGGCTAGCACAAATGTAGCTAACTATACTCAAATTGGCAATTGTATTGGTTCCAAACATCTCTTCCTGATCCTACAATGGACTCACCATTTGGGTTGAGCCACGCCTGGTCAGTGTGTTTTGCAATAATAATTCAAATATACTTGTCATTAAACATGGGGCACTGTGGCTTAGATGGTAAAGCGCCTGTCTAGTAAACAGAGATCCTGGGTTCGAATCCCAGCAGAGCCTTTAGGGGAGATGCAGCACACAGAAAAGGTAAGGGGTTCACCGTGATCCCTTACTGACACCATGAAACATCTCACCTTGATTGATCACATTTGCATGTGCGTACAACTTGAAATGAGGGGTGGCGAATTGGTCTTAAGGGTTTGGTTTTCGTTTATGTTTAAGGGTTGGATTTTAGTTTAGGGTTTCCTAATTTCTAAGGTTTTAGGGTTTGGTTTCTGGTTCTTAGGTTTGGTTTACTGTTAGTTGCCAATTGTATTATGTTTGGTTTTGGCTTTTGGTAAGGGTGTTGCATTAGGGACAGGGTTTTCTATTTTGCTTGGTTTTTGGTTCTAGGTTTGGTTTTAGGGTTAGCGTTTCCTATTTTGATTCGGTTTGAGGTTTGCTGTTTTTGTTTTAGGATATTTTTCTCTAAGGTAAAGCTCTGAAAAAGAATGGGAATTTATGCTACGTCACGCTACGTTATCATACATACAAAAGTGTGATAGCATTACTAGCAAGGCCCTCCAACACTGGAGGCGTTACCTCTGGCAAAGAAGGTTTCATCATGATGATCAATCATCCATCACAAATGGCGGGGTTTTGAAATGGTATCACATCCTCCAGGTGGTAACTTGGGGCCCCAGTTAGCCGTTAGCGTTGAGCTAAGCTATGTTTCCCCAATCCCCAGCAACAGCAGCAGTGGGGCTAGCACAAATGTAGCTAACTATGCTCAAATTGGCAATTGTATTGGTTCCAAACATCTTCCTGATCCTACAATGGACTCACCATTTGGGTTGAGCCACGCCTGGTCAGTGTGTTTTGCAATAATAACTCAAATATACTTGTCATTAAACATGGGGCACTGTGGCTTAGATGGTTAAAGCGCCTGTCTAGTAAACAGGAGATCCTGGGTTCGAATCCCAGCAGAGCCATTAGAGGAGATGCAGCACACAGAAAATGTAAAGGGGTTTACCGTGATTCCTGACTGACGACCATGAAACATCTGACCTTGATTCATCACATTTGCATGTGCGTACAACTTGAAATGAGGGGTGGCCAATTGGTCTTAAGGGTTGGTTTTCGTTTATGTTTAAGGGTTGGATTTTAGTTTAGGGTTTCCTAATTTATAAGGTTTAGGGTTTGGTTTCTGGTTCTTAGGGTTTGGTTTTACTGTTAGTTTCCATTGTATTATGTTTTGGTTTTGGCTTTTGGTAAGGGTGTTGCATTAGGGACAGGGTTTTCTATTTTTGCTTGGTTTTTGGTTCTAGGGTTTGGTTTTAGGGTTAGCGTTTCCTATTTTTGATTCGGTTTTGAGGTTTGCTGTTTTTGTTTTAGGATAGTTTTTCTCTAAAGGTAAAGCTCTGAAAAAAAAAATGGGAATTTATGCTACGTCACGCTACGTTATCAATACATACAAAAGTGTGATAGCATTATTAGCAAGGCCCTCCAACACTGGAGGCGTTACCTCTGGCAAAGAAGGTTTCATCATGATGATCAATCATCCATCACAAATGGCGGGGTGTTGAATGGTATCAACATCCCTCAGGTGGTAACTTGGGGCCCCAGTTAGCCGTTAGCGTTGAGCTAAGATATATTTTCCCCCGGCAACAGCAGCAGTGGTGCTAGCACAAATGTAGCTAACTATGCTCAAATTGGCAATTTTGTATTGGTTCCAAAACATCTTCCTGATCCTACAATGGACTCACCATTTGGGTTGAGCCACGCCTGGTCAGTGTGTTTTGCAATAATAACTCAAATATACTTGTCCTTAAACATGGGCAACTGTGGCTTAGATGGTTAAAGTGCCGGTCTAGTAAACAGGAGATCCTGGGTTCGAATCCCAGCAGAGCCATTAGAGGAGAGCAGCACACAGAAAAGGTAAAGGGGTTCACACGTGATCCCTTACTGTACGACCATGAAACATCTCACCTTGATTGATCACATTTGCATGTGCGTACAACTTGAAATGAGGGGTGGCCAATTGGTCTTAAGGGTTTGGTTTTCGTTTATGTTTAAGGGTTGATTTTAGTTTTAGGGTTCCTAATTATAAGGTTTAGGGTTTGGTTTCTGGTTCTTAGTTTGGTTTTACTGTTAGTTTCCAATTGTATTAATGTTTTGGTTTGGCTTTTGGTAGAGGGTGTTGCATTAGGGACAGGGTGTTCTATTTTGCTTGGTTTTGGTTCTAGGTTTGGTTTTAGGGTTAATCGTTTCCTATGTTTTGATTCGGTTTGAGGGTTTGCTGTTTTGTTTTAGGATAGTTTTCTCTAAAGGTAAAGCTCTGAAAAAAAATGGGAATTTATGCTACGGCACGCTACGGGTATCAATACTACAAAAGTGTGATAGCATTATTAGCAAGGCCCTCCAACACTGGAGGCGTTACCTCTGGCAAAGAAAGGTTTCATCATGATGATCAATCATCCATCACAAATGGCGGGGTTTTGAAATGGTATCAACATCCCTCCAGGTGGTAACTTGGGGCCCCAGTTAGCCGTTAGCGTTGAGCTAGATATATTTCCCCGGCAACAGCAGCAGTGGGGCTAGCACAAATGTAGCTACTATGCTCAAATTGGCAATTGTATTGGTTCCAAAACATCTTCCTGATCCTACAATGGACTCACCATTTAGGTTGAGCCACGCCTGGTCAGTGTGTTTTTGCACTAATAATTCAAATATACTTGTCATAAAACATGTGGCACTGTGGCTTAGATGGTTGAAGCGCCTGTCTAGTAAACAGGAGATCCTGGGTTCGAATCCCAGCAGAGCCTTTAGAGGAGATGCAGCACACAGAAAAGGTAAAGGGGTTCACCGTAATCCCTTACTGACGACCCTCAAACATCTCACCTTGATTGATCACATTTGCATGTGCGTACACTTGAAATGAGGGGTGGCCAATTGGTCTTAAGGGTTTGGTTTTCGTTTATGTTTAAGGTTGGATTTTAGTTTAGGGTTTCCTAATTTCTAAGGTTTTAGGGTTTGGTTCTGGTTCTTAGGTTTGGTTTTACTGTTAGTTTCCAATTGTATTATGTTTTGGGTTTTGGCTTTGGTAAGGGTGTTGCATTAGGGACAGGGTTTTCTATTTTGCTTGGTTTTTGGTTCTAGGGTTTGGTTTAGGTTAGCGTTCCTATTTTTGATTCGGTTTGAGGGTTTGCTGTTTTGTTTTAGGATAGTTTTCTCTAAAGGTAAAGCCTCTGAAAAAAGAATGGGAATTTATGCTACGTCACGCTACGTTATCAATACATACAAAAGTGTGATAGCATTAGTAGCAAGGCCCTCCAACACTGGAGGCGTTACCTCTGGCAAAGAAAGGTTTCATCATGATGATCAATCATCCATCACAAATGGCGGGGTTTTGAATTGGTATCAACATCCCTCCAGGTGGTAACTTGGGGGCCACCAGTTAGCCGTTAGCGTTGAGCTAAGATATATTTTCCCCGAAACAGCAGCAGTGGGGCTAGCACAAATGTAGCTAACTATGCTCAAATTGGCAATTGTATTGGTTCCAAAACATCTTCCTGATCCTACAATGAACTCACCAGTTGGGTTGAGCCACGCCTGGTCAGTGTGTTTGTACTAACAAATCAAATATACATGTTATTAATCATGGGGCACTGTGGCTTAGATGGTTTAAAAGCGCCTGTCTAGTAAACAGGAGATCCTGGTTCGAATCCCAGCAGAGCCTTTAGAGGAGTTGCAGCACACAGAAAAGGTAAAGGGGTTCACCGTGATCCCTTACTGACGACCAGGAAACATCTCACCTTGATTGATCACATTTGCATGTGCGTACAACTTGAAATGAGGGGTGGCCAATTGGTCTTAAGGGTTTGGTTTTCGTTTATGTTTAAGGGTTGGATTTTAGTTTAGGGTTTCCTAATTTCTAAGGTTTTAGGGTTTGGTTTCTGGTTCTTAGGTTTGGTTTTACTGTTAGTTGCCATTGTATTATGTTTTGGTTTTGGCTTTTGGTAGGGTGTTGCATTAGGGACAGGGTTTTCTATTTTGGCTTGGTTTTTGGTTCTAGGGTTTGGTTTTAGGGTTAGCGTTTCCTATTTTTGATTCGGTTTGAGGGTTTGCTGTTTTTGTTTTAGGATAGTTTTCTCTAAAGGTAAAGCTCTGAAAAAGAAGGGAATTTATGCTACGTCACGCTACGTTATTAATACATACAAAAGTGTGATAGCATTATAGCAAGGCCTCCAACACTGGAGGCGTTACCTCTGGCAAAGAAAAGGTTTCATCATGATGATCAATCATCCATCACAAATGGCGGGGTTTTGAAATGGTATCAACTTCCCTCCAGGTGGTAGAATGGGGCCCTTTAACAGTTAGCGTTGAGCTAAGATATATTTTCCCCGGCACAGCAGCAGTGGGGCTAGCAAAACAAATGTAGCTACTATGCTCAAATTGGGCAATTGTATTGGTTCCAAAACATCTTCCTGATCCTACAATGGACCTCACCATTTGGGTTGAGCCACGCCTGGTCAGTGTGTTTTGCACTATAAGTCAAATATACTTGTCATTAAACATGGGGCACTGTGGCTTAGATGGTTAAAGCGCCTGTCTAGTAAACAGGAGATCCTGGGTTCGAATCCAGCAGAGCCTTTAGAGGAGATGCAGCACACAGAAAAGGTAAAGGGGTTCACCGTGATCCCTTACTGACGACCATGAAACATCTCACCTTGATTGATCACATTTGCATGTGCGTACAACTTGAAATGAGGGGTGGCCAATTGGTCTTAAGGGTTTGGTTTTCGTTTATGTTTAAGGGTTGGATTTTAGTTTAGGGTTTCCTAATTTCTAAGGTTTTAGGGTTTGGTTTCTGGTTCTTATGTTTGGTTTTACTGTTAGTTTCCATTGTATTATGTTTGGTTTTGGCTTTTGGTAAGGGTGTTGCATTAGGGACAGGGTTTTCTATTTTGCTTGGTTTTTGGTTCTAGGGTTTGGTTTTAGGGGTTAGCGTTTCCTATTTTTGATTCGGTTTGAGGGTTGCTGTTTTTGTTTTAGGATAGGTTTCTCTAAAGGTAAAGCTCTGAAAAAGATGGGAATTTATGCTACGTCACGCTACGTTATTAATACATACAAAAGTGTGATAGCATTATTAGCAAGGCCCTCCAACACTGGAGGCGTTACCTCTGGCAAAGAAAGGTTTCATCATGATGGAATCAATCATCCATCACAAATGCGGGGTTTTGAAATGGTATCACATCCCTCCAGGTGGTACTTGGGGCCCCAGTTAGCCGTTAGCGTTGAGCTAAGATATATTTTCCCCGGCAAACAGCAGCAGTGGGGCTAGCACAAATGTAGCTAACTATGCTCAAATTGGCAATTGTATTGGTTCCAAAACATCTTCCTGATCCTACAATGGACTCACATTTGGTTGAGCCACCCTTGTCAGTGTGTTTTGCACTAATATTCAAATATACTTGTCATTAAACATGGGGGCACTGTGCTTAGATGGTTAAAGCGCCTGTCTAGTAAACAGGAGATCCTGGGTTCGAATCCCATCAGAGCCTATAGAGGAGATGCAGCACAACAGAAAAGGTAAGGGGTTCACCGTGATCCCTTACTGAAGAACCATGAAACATCTCACCTTGATTGATCACATTTGCATGTGCGTACAACTTGAAATGAGGGGTGGCCAATGGTCTTAAGGGTTGGTTTTCGTTTATGTTTAAGGGTTGGATTTTAGTTTAGGGTTTCCTAATTTCTAAGGTTTTTGGGTTTGGTTTCTGGTTCTTAGGTTTGGTTTTACTGTTAGTTTGCCAATTGTATTATGTTTTGGTTTTGGCTTTTGGTAAGGGGTGTTGCATTAGGGGACAGGGTTTTCTATTTTTGCTTGGTTTTTGGTTCTAGGGTTTGGTTTTAGGGTTAGCGTTTCCTATTTTTGATAGGTTTGAGGGTTTGCTGTTTTTGTTTTAGGATAGTTTTCTCTGAAGGTAAAGCTCTGAAAAAGAATGGGAATTTATGCTACGTCACGCGACGTATCAATACATCAAAAGTGTGATAGCATTATTGCAAGGCCCTCCACACTGGAGGCGTTACCTCTGGCAAGAAAGGTTTCATCATGATGATCAATCATAGCCATCACAAATTGGGGGGTTTTGAAGTGGTATCAACATCCCTCATGTGGTAACCTTGGGGGCCCAGTGTAGCCAGGTTATCGTTGAGCTAAAAAGATATATTTCCCCGGCAAACAGCAGCCAGTGGGGCTAGCACAATGTAGCTAACAATGCTCAAATTGGCAATTGTATTGGTTCCAAAACATATTCCTGATCCTACAATGTGACTCAACCATTTGGGTGAGCCAACGCCTGGTCAGTGTGTTTGCACTAATATTCAAATATACTTGTCATTAATATGGGGCACTGTGGCTTAGATGGTTAAAGCGCCTGTCCTAGTAACAGGAGATCCTGGGTTCGAATCCTAGCAGAGCCTTAGAGGCGTTGCAGCACACAGAAAGGTAAAAGGGGTTTCACCGTGATCCCTTACTGACGACCATTAAACATCTCACCTTGATTGATCACATTTGCATGTGCGTACAACTTGAAATGAGGGTGGCCATTGGTCTTAAGGGGTGTGGTTTTCGTTTTGTTAAGGGTTGGGATTTTAGTTAGGGTTTCCTAATTTCTAAGGTTTAGGGTTTGGTTGTTCTGGTTCTTAGGTTTGGTTTTACTGTTAGTGTCCAATTGTATTATGTTTTGGTTTTGGCTTTTGGTAAGGGTGTTGCATTAGGGACAGGGTGTTTCTATTTTTGCTTGGTTTTTGGGTTCTAGGGTTTGGTTTTAGGGTTAGCGTTTCCTAGTTTGATTCGGTTTGAGGGTTTGCTGTTTTGTTTAGGATAGTTTCTCTAAAGGGTAAAGCTCTGAAAAAGAATGGGAATTCATGCTACGTCACGCTACGTTATCAATACATACAAAAGTGTGATAGCATTATTAGCAAGGCCCTCCAACACTGGAGGCGGTCCTCTGGCAAAGAAAGGTTTCATCATGATGATCACTCATCCATCACAATGGCGGGGTTTTGAAATGGTATCAACATCCCTCCAGGTGGTAACTTGGGGCCCCAGTTAGCCGTTAGCGTTGAGCTAAGATATATTTTCCCCGGCAACAGCAGCAGTGGGGGCTAGCACAAATGTAGCTAACATGCTCGAATATTGGCAATTGTATTGGTTCCAAAACATCTTCCTGATCCTACAATGGACTCACCATTTGGTTTGAGCCACGCCTGGTCAGTGTTTTGCACTAATAATTTCAAATATACTGTCATTAATATGGGGCACTGTGGCTTAGATGGTTAAAAGCGCCTGTCTAGTAAACAGGTGATCCTGGTTCGAATCCCAGAGCCTTAGAGGATTGCAGCACACAGAAAAGGTAAGGGGTTCACCGTGATCCCTTACTGACGACCATGAACATCTCACCTTGATTGATCACATTTGCATGTGCTTACAACTTGAAATGAGGGGTGGCCAATTGGTCTTAAGGTGTGGTTTTCGTTTTATGTTTAAGGTTTGGATTTTAGTTTAGGGTTTCCTAATTTCTAAGGTTTTAGGGTTTGGTTTCTGGTTCTTAGTTTGGTTTTACTGTTAGTTTCCAATTGTATTATGTTTTGGTTTTGGCTTTTGGTAAGGTGTTGCTTAGGGACAGGGTTTCTATTTTTGCTTGGTTTTTGGTTCTAGGGTTTGTTTTAGGGTTAGCGTTTCCTATTTTTGATTCGGTTTGAGGGTTTGCTGTTTTTGTTTTAGGATAGTTTTTCCTCTAAAGGTAAAGCTCTGAAAGAATGGAATTCATGCTACGTCACGCTACGTTATCAATAGATACAAAGTGTGATAGCATTATTAGCAAGGCCCTCCAACACTGGAGGCGTTACCTCTGGCAAAGAAAGGTTCATCATGATGATCACTCATCCATCACAATGGCGGGGTTTTGAATGGTATCAACATCCCTCCAGGTGGTAACTTGGGGCCCCAGTTTAGCCGTTAGCGTTGAGCTAAGATATATTTTCCCCGGCAACCAGCAGCATGGGGCTAGCACAAATGTAGCTAACAATGCTCAAATTGGCAATTGGTATTGGTTCCAATAGGGATGCAATTATCGAGTAATTCATTAATCGATAGTTGTTTCATCTTATCGATCGATGATCGATTAATTGATAAGCGGCAATTCTTCTGAGAAGCTGAATTTCCTTCTGAATGTGACCATTTAGGTGGTTCAACAAAGTCGTTTAGTTGTTGTACTTTAGAATACTTCCACATATTGTGCATTGTGCGTCTTGTCGTCATTAACCAACTTAAAAGTGGGCTCATACTGCACTCCGTCCTGCCGTGTTCCAATACCCGTACTGTCCGTACTTACTAGCCAAAATTTGAGTACGCAGTACTCCAATTCAGATCCGGCGAAAAGAAGTATACTTCAAGGACCGGATGGCCGTACTCAAAACGGGCTAATCGTGAAGTGTGGATCGAAGGACACTCCCCGTACTCAACGGCAGCCTTCTTAGCTACGTAGCAGAAGAGGCGGAGCCAGGCTGAGCCAAGTCGGCGCATTTTCCACATAGCCTGCATTAATATAGTCATTTTGTAGTTTTTATAGCTTTTTAAGCTGCTAGGCGTAAAGAGTTTCACAGTTCAAAGCGGGATGTTTATTGCGGGGGAGGAGCCACGGCGCAGTCGTGATCGTATTTCCGTTAGTGCACCACGGAGTACTCGATTTGGAACAGCACCTCGCATCTGAAAAATGTACGTAGTAGCCAGTGCGGATAGTACTTCCTTTATATATTCATGGAGTACGGTATTGGAACACGGCCTGCTTTGCTT